>NC_061116.1:124704569-124763468 GCF_002878395.1 Capsicum annuum
AGATAAGAGGCAATAATGGAGATATGGAAAAGCAGCAGATACGACAAAGAGAAGATATCAACGGAGTAATAATAGAAGACAAGCTATTAAATTGTGAAAGCGACATGTAAACTTTCACAATTAGCTTTACGTAAATTATTAGAATCTTTTGTATAGGTTTTTGACTATTATTAGTCTAGGAATTAATAACTTTTGTCTTATTAGGAGACTTTTGTAAAGTATAGTAAAGTAGATTAGTTAGATAATTTTTAAAGACTTTTTAGAAACGTGTAAAAATAGGAATACTCTTGTAAAGTTTCAGTCTATAAATAAGAGGAACCGAAGGCATTGCAAAGCAGACCTTCATGAGTTGAAGCAGAAATACTCTCTTGTCCACAACAAATATTTTGCTTAGTTATTAAAAAATAGGTATATTTCAATGGAAAAAGCTATAGAGGAACAAAGCTTAGAAATATTAAACCTACCCAAATAGGTATATTTATTTATGATTATGAATAGCTAAATTCATAATTCCCAACAATCATGGTATGATAAAATAAATTCATGTTAGTTACTTTATAGTAGAATCATTCGAAAAATAATATGTTAAGAAGTTTATTAGCAAAGTGGAAAAGGAGAAAAATTCCTAAGAACTATGCCATCCTAAAGGTGAAACCAATGAGGCAAGAAGCCGTGATGGGGAGTAACCAGAGTAGAGGCGCTGTTTAAGGGAAAAGTATCCAGATTACCATGCTAATAGTGACCGAAGAACATGTTATTTAAGAATAATCTAGTATATAGTAATCTAAGATGACCATATTTTGTTATGTATATGATTGAAGGGAATATTTTGAAAATAGCAATTTTATGAAAATGAATAATTATTTATCTGATGTAATGGTAGATAAAATTTAAAATACTTATTTTGTATGTGATTAAGGATATAGGAATAATAGATATAAGGAAAATCATATTAGAAAAAATAGTCGGTAAAGATTATATAGCTAAAATAAATTGCATACCACACTTACCTAATTACTCTTATAAATACCTACGTACACATCAACTATGATAAATCACATATATCTAGAATTTTGGAAAAAAGATATGAAAAATATACAATTAGTAGAAAAACAAATGAAAACAAATTTAGACAAATTCATGGAAACTAAAGATATAAAATATATAGAATTCCTTAATGAAAATATGCAAGAATTACTTAGACTAAAACAAACAACTAGAAAATATTATGAAAAAGTATTTAATCGAACTTAAATGACAGATGATATTAAAATACTTGTTTTATATATACTTAGAGATATAGAAATTATAGACATAAAGAAAATAATATGGGAAAAATTACAAGATTATGAAGAGGAAGAATTATTAAACAGTATAGAAAACTTACACATATATTATAAACATCAATATTACTTAGATTCAGATGGATATTATTCAGAATAAATAAATGTTAGAATATATAAAAAAAATTAGAGAAAGACAAAATTGGATATATGAAGAAGTTAATTACAGAAATCAACTTGAAATAGCAAAAAGACAACTAGAAGAAAAATTACTTAAAATAAAATTAACCTTAGAAAAAGAAGATACAGATAATAATTTATTTAATACATACAAAAAATTATTTAATACAGATGGAAAATTACCTATACATGAACAACAAATACTAGTTAATCAGATAAAGAACATAAACCTACGTATTGAATATAGCAAAGTTAGAGTAAAATACTACACAAAAATTGCTAAAATTTCAATAGGATAAAATAATAAACTACACAAATTAATGAATACATTTTACGAAAAGAATAAATCATTAAAAAATATCGAAACTAAACTATATAGTTTATACCTAGAATACAAAAGATTACATAGTACTAACGAAGATCCTAAAACATTAGATAATTTAATTACAATAATATCTAATTTAGAATATGAATTAATAAAACATCTTAAGTCAAGAAGATAAAAATAAAAATTAAACCAACCAATAATATACACGAAATAATTTACTTAAAAATAAATATTTATTACCTAATAACTATTTATCATCTAGTAAAGTTACCGCGCTAATAACTATTTATCATCTAGTAAAGTTACCGCGCCTAATCCGTACCCCCCTACAATGAATGTTTATACATGAATTTTAAATTATGGTTCATACCCATTATTGTTATTTGCAAGATTATGAGTTTTTGAGAGATTTTGAAGATGAATTGCATGTCTATTTTCATATTTTTATGCCTATTGCGGTAATTTTCAGATTTTGAGATGAATTACCATTGATTTCAATATCAAGCATGATTATTATGATGTTTTGACATGAACTTGATGCATGGGTTGTGAAGCCCAAGTTTATATGTTGATATTTCAAGAAAGATGATGCTTTAAGCATCTTATGATCAGTTACTTTTAGATTTTCAGTAAAGTCTCTATCTCTTGATCCTCAGATGAGTTTTGAAATCCACTTTATAGACTTATTACAGATTACAGAAATCAAAATAGCTTATTTATAGATTTAATCAGATAAATGATAATTGGTTTTGTATTGACCCTTATCCTAGTTTTTAAAGTGGATTTCCAACAAAATAAGGGTAGCAGATTAAAGGAAGTAGTATTTAGCACCGAGTAGGAAGTGTGGGATTAGCGTGTCCTAACTTCCACAGACCTACGTAGCTAATGTAGGTACAAATTATCATATTATTCCCATTTTCATATGGATGATAGTTGCAGATGTGATCACTTAGATTAGGTTATGCTCCTTGGCAAGAGTATGACACCTCTCCCCATCGTGAGATTTTCATCATAGAGGAATGAGACGTTGGACTCCATGTTAGATGACATGATTTATGTTGGTTAGAAGAACGTCCTTGCTAGTAAAAGAGAATGAACAACTTTTCAGATAAAGTATTTTCCCTATAGGTTAATAGTAAAGATTTTCAGCAAAGAATAACAGAAAAGCTTTTAAAAAAATAATTATAAAGGATTACGAATTTATTCGAATTGTGCTTTATAGAGAAACTTTAGCTACAGATTTCAGATTTTAGCTTTACAGATTTTAGATACAGAAGTGAGTCTTTTCTACACTTAGACAATATGATTTTACATAAAGAACATTAGTACAACTTTCAGAACTAAATGTTATGACTCACTAGATTTATACAGTGTAATTTGCTATTCATGATTTCAGATTTTAGTTTCTTTCAAATATTTCAGCTTATGTGAGTCATTTACATTTAGCATGCGTTATTTTATAAATTGTGATGATGATGAGATAATGCTTTACTTATGCATATCACCCCCATATACTAAGTATATCCTCAAAGTACCGATCTCTCTATATATATGTCTATGTGCTATATTGTCTCATAATGTCGGTTTAAGTGCTCAGTATCAGCAGCGTGAGTAGTTCCAGCATCGCTATCTACATTCGACAGTTGGTGAGTACTCATAGTCTGGGGACTTATATATTTAGATTTTGCAGCTTATTAGTTTATATTGCTTAGCATTCTTTTCAGACAGTCCAAGTTAGCTGGGGGTTTGTCCTAGTAACTCTCTAGTTATTTGTATGAGAGGCTTGTAAACCTGTTAGTTACTATTCAGACTTACAATATTTAATTTTATGATATTATATCCATATTATTCTCATCTATCTCAGATAGTTTTCCGTATTTAGTATGAAGTTTATGTCTATATTTTCTTTATTATGAGATTTAGACTTAGTAGAAGGCAGACAGGATTAGATTAAGGCTACTCGTAGTTTTGAGCATCGTGTGACATTCTGAAGTCAGATTTTAGAGCGTTACAAACTTGGTATTAGAGCCTAAGGTTTATAAGAGTCATAGGGAGTCAGATAAGCCACATTACATAGAGTCTTAATCATGACTATGAAGCGCGCTATATTTATGAGCAAGATACTATGGGATGTTCGTAGAAAATTATCTCCTTATTTCATTATCTATTGTGTTTACAGTATCTTTATCTGCTTTTAACTCATGCTCATATGTGATAGTTGAATATGCCTCCTCGTTGAGCTAACGCCCGCAGAAATAATAACTAGCCCGTTGATCCCCTGAATGAGAATATATCTCTTACTAAGTTTAGAACTGTCTTTCAAGCACTAATCTAAGCAGTGACTGCCAATGTTTAGGGCAACCATCAGGCTGCAGTCCCACTTAAGCAGAATGGCTATTTAGCAGCATCTAGAATTCGTGACTTCATGAGAATGAATCCGCTAGAGTTCTTTGGGTCAAAAGTAGGTGAGGACCCATAACTTTATTTAGATGAGGTAAAGAAGATCACCCAGATTAGGCATGTTTCTAAAAAAGAGAGTATAAAGTTGGCATCTTATAGATTGAAGAATGTAACGTATGATTGGGTAGTTATATGGAATAATGGTAGAGGTGAGAATGCAACTCCTACGAGTTGGCAGGTATTTTGAGATATTTTTTAGACAAGTTCTTTCCACATGATATGAGGAAAGCTAATATAGAGGAGTTTATAAACCTGAGGTAGGGCTCAATGTCAGTGAAATAGTACTGCCTTAAGTTCAATCAGTTGTTTAAGTATACCCTTGATATGATGGCTGATCCTAGGGCAAGTATGAGTAAGTTTGTTAATGGTGTATGTAGTTTGGTAGTCAAGGAGTGTAGGACTTCTATGCTTACTGGAGACATGGATCTTGCTAGATTGATGATTCGTGTTCAGTAGATAGAGTCAGAGAAGTTAAAGGAAAGAAATAGAGGAAATAAAAAAGCTAGAATCGAACAGTTTGATTATGGCTAGGCTAGGTCTCAAGGGGGAAATCATTCATAGTTTTAGAATTGTTCATCTCTTCCAACACCATCTTCAGCTAGCGCTCCTATTCCCAGAGCTAAATAGGAGAAGGGGGTAAGTCTTCTATGTGTATATCATAGAATAGTGTGAGTAGAAGGCCTAGTTATCCTTTATATACTAAGTGTGGTAAGAATTACCCTAGTGAGTGTTTAGCTAAACAGAAGGGTTGTTATGGTCGTGGTAAGTTGGGTTATGAAATTAGAGAATGTTCGCATGTAGAGTAGGAAAACAGAGATGTTTGTCCCCAAACTCTAGCTACTAGTGTACCAGCTCCTTTAAGTTGCCCAGTTCCTTCTCAGGGTGTATCATCTAGTACCGGTAGCGGTCAACGCTAGAATCAGTTTTATGGTTCACCATCCTGTCAGGATCAGGAGGATTCACCAGATGTTGTTACTGGTATGCTTCATTTTTTTCATCTTGATGTTTATGTGTTGTTAGATATTGGGTAGATTTTCTCTTATATGACCCCATTAGTTACAGTGAATTTTGAGATAAGTTCTGAAATGATCCCTGAGCCTTTCTTGGTTTCTACCCCAGTAGGTGAGTCGGTTGTTGCTAAATAGATCTATAGAAGGTGTCCTATTACTGTTCTTCATAAAATCATATTATCAGACTTAATAGAGTTAGATATGGTTGACTTTGATCTTATTTTTGGTATGGATTGGCTCCATTCCTATTATGCATCCATAGATTATCGCATCTGAGTGGTGAAGTTTTAATTTCCTAATGAGCCTATCTTTGAGTGGAAAGAAAATTCAGTGTCTTCCAAGAGTCATTTCATATCTTATCTTAAAACCAAAAAGTTGATTTCCAAAGGGTGTATCTATCATCTAGTTCGAGTCAAAGACACTAAGTCTGAGACTCTAACAGTTTAGTCAGTTAGTGTAGTAAATGAGTTTCCTGATATTTTTCCCAAAGATTTGCCAAGGGTACCTCCCGATAGGGAAATAGAATTTAGGATTGACCTTCTCCCAGATACTCAGCCTATTTATATTCCTCCATATCGTATGGCTTCCGTCATTTTAAAGAGTTAAAGGAGCAACTCAAAGGTCTTTTAGATAAAGGTTCATTAGGCCAGTGTTTCTCCATGGGGCTTCCCATCCTATTCGTGAAAAATAAAGATGGTTCTTTGCATATGTTCATTGACTATCATCAGCTAAATAAGGTTACAATGACTTATTTGATCAACTCTAAGGTGCAAGTTATTTATTAAAGATAGACCTTAGATCTGGCTATCATCATCTTAGAGTAAGGGAATGTGATATTCCAAAGACAATTTTCAGAACCCATTATGGTCATTTTGAGTTTCTAGTCATGTCCTTCAGACTAAAAAATGCCCCCACAGCCTTCATGGACTTGATGAATAAATTATTCAAACAATATCTAGATATGTTTGTCATAGTCTTCATCGATGATATTCTTCTTTACTCTCATAGTGAAGATGATCATGCAGATCATCTTAGAATTATGTTGCAAACTCTTAGAGATAGTTTTTTGCCAAATTTAGCAAATGTGAATTTTTGCTAAGATCAGTAGCTTTCCTTGGTCATATTATTTCTAGTGAGGGAATTAGAGTTGATCCTCAAAAGATAAAAAACGTCAGAAATTGGTCTAGACCTATCTCTCTGTCAGACATTAGGATTTTCTTGGGTTTAGCTAGCTATTACAGACGTTTTGTTGAGGTTTTCTCATCTATTGCATCCTATATGTCTAGATTGACTCAGAAGAGAGTTAAATTTCAGTGGTCAGATTCCTATGAGAAGAGTTTTTCAGGAGTTGAGCACTCGACTCATTTCATCCCCAGTTTTAGCATTACCTGATGGTACATATGGTTTTATTTTGTGTTGTGATGCCTCTAGAGTTGGTTTGAGTTGTGTTGTGATGCAGAGATATAATGTTATAGCCTATGCCTCTAGACAGCTTAAGCCTCACAAAAAAGAATTACCCGACCCATGATCTTGAGTTCGCTGCTATTGTGTTTGCTTTGAAAATTTGGAGACATTATCTTTAAGGGGTACATTTTGATATGTTCACAGATCACAAAGCTTGCAGTGTGTGTTTACTCAGAGGGAGTTGAATCTTTGTCAAAGAAAGTGGTTAGAATTATTGAAGGATTATGATATGAGTGTGTTGATCATCCGTACAAGGCTAATGTAGTGGTAGATTTCCTTAGTAGATTATCTATGGGCAGTGTTGCTCATATGGATAATGATAAGAAAGAGTTAGTTCAGGAAGTTAATCGGTTAGCTAGATTGGGTGTGAGATTGGTTGATTCAGCTGAAGGGAATGTTTAGGTTCAGAGTAGTTCCTAATATTCTTTAGTTTCAAAAGTGAAGGAGAAGCAAGATAAGGATTCTAGTTTGGTCAAACTGAAGGAGTCAGTTAGAGACCAAAAAATAGAGGTTTTCTCCCAAGGGAAAGATGGCGTGTTGAGATACCATAGTAGATTGTGTGAGCTATGTGCGGATGATTTGAGGCAACGAATTATGGTGAAAGCGCATGGTGTGCGTTATTCCATTCATCCAGCTAAGTTGTATCGTGACCTACGGGAAAGCTATTGATGGAATGGTATGAAGAGAGATATAGTAGAGTTTGTAGCAAAGTGTGCAACTTGTCAACAGGTTAAGGTGGAGCACCAAAGACCTGGTGGTATATTACAAGAGTTTGGTATCCCCACTTGAAAGTGGGAATAGGTAAATATGGACTTTGTGACTGGTTTACCCTATTCGCGTCATCAGCATAATTCGATTTGGGTTATTATAGGCAGATTGACTAAGTCAGCCCATTTTTTGCCAGTTCACACTTCTTACACAGATGAAGATTATGCTAAGTTGTATATCAGAGAATTATTCATATTTCATAGAGTTCCTTGGTGCATCATCTCAGGTAGTTGTACTCAGTTTACCTCTCAGTTTTAGAGAGATTTTCAGAAGGGTCTTAGTACCCAAATTTATCTTAGTTCAGCTTTTCATCCACAGATAGATGGTCAGGAAGAAAGGACCATTTAGAATCTATAAGACATGTTGAGGGCGTGTGTTCTTGATTTCAAAGGTAGCTGGGATGAGCATTTGCCATTGATTGAGTTTGCTTATAATAATCGTTATCATGCTAGTATTCAGATGGCTCTATTTGAAGCTCTTTATGGGCAAAGATGTAGATCTCCCTTTGGTTGGTTCAAAGTGGGTGAAGCCACTATGATTGGGCCATACATGGTGTTTGAGGCCATGGAGAACGTTTAGTTGATTTGAGAAAGATTGAAAGTTGCCGAAAGTCATCAGAAATCTTATGCAGACGTAAGAAGAAGAGATATTGAGTTTGAGGTTGATGATCTTGTGTATTTGAAAGTTTCACCCATGAAGGGGACAAAGAGATTTGGCAAAAAAGGGAAGCCTAGTCCCTGGTATGTAGGTCCCTTCCAAATTTTGAGCCATGTTGGGAAGGTAGCATATGAGTTTGAGCTACCCGCAGATTTATCCTCAGTTCATCCAGTGTTCTATGTGTCCTTATTGAAGAAATGCATGGACTATTCAGCCGTTATAGTTCTTTTAGAAAGTACAAATATTTAGAATTGCCTTTCATATGAATAAGTTCCAGTAGAGATTCTTGATCATCGAATTCGTAGACTAAGGAACAAAGAAGTTCCCTTGGTCAAAGTGTTGTGGAGAAATCAGTCGGTTGAGGGTGCTACTTGGGAAAAAGAAGAAGATATGTATACCAAGTATCCTCATCTCTTCGTCACGAACTTAGATTCATCCGGAGGTAATAGTCTTCCTTCATTTTGTTCTTTTCCAGTATCAGATTCAGCTATGTATCTATCTTCATGTAAATTCATGCACTTACGGATCAGTTTAGTAGCTCAGTATGCTTTAGATTCAGTCATACAGTTTATTTCAGTTGTGCATGATAGCTTATAGCCTTAGATTCCTCAGTATTTTCAGCTTAATTAGCCACATTCGAGGACGAATTTCCCAAGGGGGAGAAATTGTAATACCTCATACTTTTCTTAGCTTAATTTCACTCTCAGAATATCAAAGATTAGCTTCCAAAAGGAATAACATTTATTGCAAGTGAAATTTTCCAGATTTGGACCTTCCATGGTGTGGGAAATTGAATTAGATTTTCATCGATACCATATTCATCCAAAATTCGACACTCGGTTGAGAAGTTAGGGAATTTTTAATGAAGCAGTGTGCCACCTGGGCACTCACCGGATCACAGTGGAGGGTAAAATCCCAATTGTCAAAATCTAGTGGACTTTCATGATTGCACTGTATCGCGGAGAGGTCCAATTTCCCATTTTTGAATTTCCAGTAAGCCAACACGATTTCACCACATTGCGATGATGGCTAAAAAAGCATTCTAAAGGGGCACCGCGATAGCTCTGTGTCGCAGAGAATGTCTAGTTCCCATTCGTTCTTTTTCCAGTGAGCCACCGCGATAGTGGCGTGTCACGGTGGCATGACAGTTCGGAAATTTTTTTCCTTTATCTGTTCTGAATAAAAGTTTAAAGGGGGTGTTTTAGTCAATCCCCAAGCCCCCTATCCATCGAAAACATGGGATTAAACATATTCAAAGCACTTTATGCCCAATTTCATCCATTCTCTCTGAAAGAAAAACCCTAGAGCTCCAAAGTTTCTTCTCCAAGAAATCAAAATCCTCCATAGCATCTCCATGAAAACTCTAAATTGAGGATTTCCAAGACAAGATAATCAAGAATCCATCTTCAAGAACTCAAATAGCAATCAATAATTCAAGTTTCTTCATCTAATCATCTATCAAGGTATGTGAGGTTATGAACAAGGATACTTCTTTTATCCTTGCGCCCAAAACCAAGTTTTAATTAGAAATTCATATGATTTTGAATGTTTATACATGAATTTTAAATTAGGGTTCATACCCATTATTGCTATTTGCAAGATTATGAGTTTTTAAGAGATTTTGAAGATGAATTGCATGTCTATTTTCATATTTTAATGCCTATTGCAGTAATTTTCAGATTGAGATGAATTACCATTAATTTCATTATCAAGAATGCTTATTATGATGTTTTCACATGAACTTGATGCATGAGTTACTAAGACCAAGTTTATATGTTGATATTTCAAGAAAGATGACGCTTTAAGCATCTTATGATTAGTTACTTTCAGATTTTTAGCAAGTCTCTTTCTCTTGATCCTCAGATGAGTTTTGGAATCTACTTTACATATTTATTACAAATTCCAAAAATCAAAACAACTTATATACAGATTTAATCAAATAAATGCATAATTGGTTTTGTAATAACCCTTATGCTAGTTTTTAAAGTGGATTTCCAACAGAATGAGCGTAGAAGATTAAAGGGAGTAGTATTGAGCACCTAGCAAGAAGTATGGAGTGTTCCATATATTTCACAGAACTACATAACCAACGTAGGTACAGATTATCAGATTAATCCCATTTTTATATGGATGATAGTTATGGATGTGATCACTAAGATCAGGTTATACTCCTTGGCAAGAGTATAACACCTCTCCCCATAGTATGGTTTTCCCCATCATGGAATGAGACGTTGGGCTCCATGTTAGCATACATAGTTTATGTTGGTTAGAAGAACTTCCCTGCTAGTAAAAGAAAATGAACAACTTTTCAGATGAAGTATTTTCCCTACAACTTAATAGAAAAAATTTTCAGAAAAGAATACCAGAGAAGCTTTTAAAAAACTACTTTTAAAAAACTAAGTGTAAAGGCTCACGAATTTATTTAGATTATGCTTTATAGAGAAACTTTAGCTATAGATTTTAGATTTCATCTTTACAGATTTCAGATACAGAAGTGAGTCCTTTCTACACTTAGATAGTATGATTTTACATAAAGAACATTAGTACAACTTTTCGAACTAAATATTATGAGTCACTAGATTTATACAATATGATTCGCTATTCATGATTTTATATTTTAGTTTCTTTCAAATATTCCAGCTTATGTGAGTCATTTACATTTAGCATGCATTGTTTTATAAATTGTGATGATGATGAGATAATGTTTTACTTATGCATATCACCCCTATATACTTAGTAGATCCTCAAAGTACTGATCCATATACATGTCTATGTGCTACATTGTCTCATAATGTTGGTTCAGGTGCTCAGTATCAGCAGTGTGAGTAGTTTGAGCATCTCCATCTATATCCGACAGTTGGTGAGTTCTCATAGTTCGGGGACTTACTTATTCAAATTTTACAGCTCATTAGTTTATATTCCTTAGCATTCTTTTCAGACAGTTCGAGTTAGCTGGGGGTTTGTCCTAGTAACTCTCTAGTTATTTGTATGAGAGGCTTGTAAGACTGCTACTTACTATTTAGACTTACAGTATTTAATTTTCAGATATTATATCTAGATTATTCTCAGCTATCTCAGACAGTTTTCCACATTTAATATGACTTTTATGTCTATATTTCCTTTATTATGAGATTCAAACTTATTAGAAGGCAGACAAGGTTAGATTAAGGCTACTCGTAGTCTTGAGCACCATGTAACATTTCGAAGTCAGATTTTAGGACGTGACAAAAATCAAATTCAATATCTTCTAATCTTATCTGACGATTTTTTTTTCTAAAAGAAATAATTTGACACTTTGGTTACTAAGTGATTTTTTGGTGCTTTTGTTGAACAAATTCTTTGATTATCATTTTTTTGGTCTACATTGTTTTAAATTAGCATCATGAATAGTGATTTAGAACCATCTTTTAGTCTTGAAATCTCTCACTTAGACAGTATCAAACATTATGAAGTTGTAAGCTTTTTTCCTAGTAGTTTTGACTACAAATCTTTTGATTTTGATGAAAATAGATCCAACCATAGAAACAATTCACATACTATGAAGAAATTGTGAAAAAGCATGCCAAGAAGGATAAGAAAAAAGAAGTTCATGTTTCTTAGAAAAGGGGATCTAACTGCTTGGAGGTAAAGCTCCCGCTTAGAGAAGCAGAGTTGTTGAAGTTATTTTCAGAGATGAGCTTCCAAAGGTATTTACATGTTCAGATATGTTGAATATTAACTTGAGATACATATTTTGACTTGCATGATACATTTTAAAATTTCTTGTATATCTGGTTTTTTGTGAATGATTTTATATGTATCTTGTGTTTTTTTATATATTATTGAAATTATAATAACAAAAGATACACATTTATAAGTTCCTAGATGCATATTGTGTTAACTTGTATCCATGGGTTACTATTAATACATTTATATGTATGTCGTGTAGTTTAAATTTTATTGAAATAAGCATTATGATAGATACATGTTATTTCATCTAAGATACATATTGTACTATCTTGCATAAACGGTTAATTGAGCATGCATTTAAATGTATCAAGTGTTTTATATGTATTATTAAAATAAACAAATGAAAGATACATGTTTTTAAGATTAAAGATACATTTTGTATTATCTTGTATTTATGGTATTATGTTCTTACATTTTTGTATATATTGTTTTGTGTTATTGTAGATTTATTGTATCTCATGTTATTTTAGGAGTTTGATGTTTTTTTAGGGATTGAGTTACATTATAAAGGAAATTCCACCGCATCCTCCGAGATTTGGAAGTTCTTGCAATTTAAAGTTTAAAGATGAGATTAAATACGTTGTTGGTCAAGAAGTGATCAACTTATTTGCAAAGACTATTTTTGGATGTTATCTCAACATCCCTCTATCCAATTATATTGGAAAAACTATAAAATGTCTTCTTATTTTTGAGATCGAGTAGGAAAATCAAGAAGAGATGCATGTGTTTATCAAAGGCAACATTCTTAGATTTTTCATCTATGAATTTGCCTTGATAACTGGTTTGAAGTGTTATGAAAACCTTGAAGATTTAAGATATGATGATTAGTCTCCAATTAGGCTTATGCGAAGGTATTTTCCCCAATCAACGAATAGGGTTGATAAGGAAGCGTGGTTAAATGTTTTTTCAAGGAAAATTTTGACACCATAGAGGATGTCCTCCAGATGTCAATTCTATACTTCATCTACATATTCATCTACTCACAGTTAAATGTTTTTCCTATTCCATTTTTTGATTTTAAGATGGTGGAAGATGACAAATATGAATTCTTTCTTTGGGGTAAAGTTGCTATCTCCAAGTTGATGGCCTCACTCAGGCAAGATTTTTTTGTAGAGAAACGACTTTATAAGTTGGGTTGCATCCCTCAGGTTCTCAATGTATGGATGTTCGAACTCTGTTCAAATATTGAAATCAAAGTTGCTGTCAAGGAGGGTAATAACATACCCCGTATTTTGAATTGGAAGGTTGTTGTTGTTCGGCCTCAATATAATCAGTTTATGACCAAAATGTTTATCAAGACATGATAGTGATTGAATGTTTTTCATACATTGCGTTAAATTATTTTTAGTTTTAATACTAAATATTTTTAATGGTTAAAATTTTGTATCACAGTATTCATATTCAAACATTGTTCCTATCATGGAGGAGTTGGAACAACTTAATTTACCGCCATTGAGTTTTCTATATTATCAGCCCGGTACATCTTTGATGCCATCATTAACTGGTAATCCAAACCAAATGAGTTACAAAGTAAATGTTCCTCAAGTTACCATAGATCATGATAGTTTTAAAGACTTCAGTAAGACACCTCCACAATATTTAAAGAGGGAAACATTACATGTATTTGGTATAGTATCTGCACCTCAGTCGAAAAATGAAAAATCTGCTGTTGTAGGAAGAAACACAAACATAAAAGGACAAAGTCAGGTTTGGGCTTCAACAAAAAAATAGATTGCAAGAATTTTATTCTCAAACATCTGTTTAATATTATTATACGGAAAATCTTTCTATATCGTGTTATTTTCATGCTAGTCAACTACTTGCAAATTCATTAATTATAGAAAAAAATAGAAAATATTTTGATGGATATACCTGCTGTAACGACCCAAAATCTCCTCCCGGGATGTCACACGATGCTTAAGGATACAAGTGGCCCCAAGCTAACCCTTTGAGCCTGTTACTACATATAATCACTCATTTCAGGATGAAATAAACAAAACACTGGCATTGTTTTATCAAATGAAAGGAAATAAGAAGAAAATACTCGGTCCAAATGACCACAATACTGGAAATCTCAACATAACAATAATCTGATAACTAGTCTAAAAAAGCCTCTACTACTCCATGAACTAGAGAGCCGTTGGGACAGGTCCCCAACAAACTCAAACTGAACTGAAAGCAATAACGTATCTACTAAACTACTGAAGTGTCTGAAGATAGGTCCTCGAACCATGAGGATTCACCACTGTGGAGGTGTAGGCAGAGATCCTCAAAAATCACTGACGAGGCTGGGACTGAGTACTTGAACCTACATTATAATACAATGTAGCACATAGACGTATAAGTAGATCAACACTTGGGAATGTACTGAGTATATGGGGGTGTATGCATTTACATACAACAATATCAATACTGTTTAATCAAATCATGCATATGATTAGGAATGACTCGCATAGCTTGAATAAGTCTAAAATATAAAGCTCATAATCATGTATAATGAAGCATGTAACACAAATCTCGTGAGTCATTATGCTTTAGCTTTAAAATTTGTACTCTTCTCTTATTCTCATTAATCATAGACTGAAGGCAGCTTTTAACAATACTTTCAAACTCATTCATATATCTCATGGTGAGTTAAACTTCTTTAATGCTCAAGAACTTAGAACTCCTTTAGACTCAAGACACTTGGAACTCAGGATTTTACAACTTTGGTTTTAAAACTAACTATCAACTCTTACTATTAGAGAAAACTACTTTCTTCGTAGGAAAATTTTACTTCTAGAACTATTTTGAAAATCTTACTATTAGGGAAAAATGCTCAAAAACTGTTTATTTACCTTTTATTTTACTAACAGGGAAAAATAACTTCTCTTTAAGGAAAATATCTTATCTCAAGGGAAAATAAATTAGGGAGGTTCTTTTAACCGACATAAACCATGCAAGCTACATGGAGTCCAACGTTTTGTCCTCCTAAGAAAGAAACCTCACATTAGGAAGAGGCATCACATTCTTGCCAAGGAGTATAACCTCAACTCAGTGATCACTTATCTCGACCTCGGGCTCACTCATCTCGGCCTTAGGCCTAAAATCTCATACCTACTGTGGCACATAGTTCTAGGGTAGTAACTTACCTAACTCAATGCTAAATACTACTCCCTTTAGTTTATCTCGCTCATCTCATTGGAATTCCACTTTTAAAATAATCTTATGATTCATAAAGAACCCAACAATCGAATCTATAATCTCATGAATTAAAGTGGATTTCAAAGCTACTATGACCATTAGGTCAAAACTTTCTCAATGATCTCAAAATAATCATATAATGGGTGATTATAGCACAAAAGTTCATAAAAACTGAAATTTCAAGTAGGGATCAATGACCCATAATTCAATCTCAAGTTAAGACTCATCAAAATACATATAAAATAGCATATAGATTCATAAATCATGTAGAAATCTAAAAGTTACAGCAATTTCCTTGAAATCTCATCATACTCATGTACTTCAATTTCTAGAACATTGAAACCATTAAATTCTTAAGGAGTAACAATATAGGGTATAACCAAGCTTCAATTTCTTAAGAAAACATGTGAAATCATGCTAGTTGATTTTTATATCATGGGAAACGTCAAGATATTGCAATCAATAACAATGGGTGAAAAACCCTAATTCAATTTCATGTAAAATCTCATAAATTGAAGAAAACTTGTAGTTTAAAATAAGCCTTTGGGCACAAGGTTGAAAGGATTACCCTCGTTCAAAACCCCACATACCTTAGATTATAAAATCGAATGAACAAGCTTGCTTTAAACTCTCTGTCTTACTCTTGAGAGAGGGTTCTTACAACCATTGACTTGGGGAGCTTGATTCTCAACTCAATTTGTGAAAGCTATGGTGACTTCTTGAATTTCTTGAAGCAGGGTTTTGGATTTGTTCTTTAGGAAGAACTAGCTCTCTTATGTTTGGATGATGAATGAAGCCATCTGCTTCATTTGGAATATATCTGAATGATAAAAGGGTGGGAAAAGACCAAAAAGTCCTTTTTAGAATGACTTAAAAGATACTGATCGGGTTGTGCGACGGCGGGGTGTGTGGTCCGTTGGTGCTGACAGTCGAACATGGTCCAGAAACTCACTTTCTATCTCGACTACGATGGTGGGGTGCGATGGCCCATCACTAGTCTGACGGTTCATCGACTCTCTCCCTCTCACTTGGCCAGTGAGTTGATCTTCTAACACCTTGCGACGGTGAGGTGCAACGACCCATCTCTAGTCCGATGGTTCACCGACCCTCTCCGTCACACTTGTAGTCGAATAATGAGAATGTGGAGAAGGTAACATACTTTATATAATAACACAACTATTAACGACTATAATGGGTTTACCTTTGCTGCTCATATATTTTTGCAAGAAGACATTGTAAAATAGAGTCCAAAAGAGGTTAAACATTCAAATGACATAGATGATGTTGTAGGCCATAGTAATTCCATTAGTTTACGCATTGACTCAAACAAATCAGTGAAAATAGAGGTGACCGAAGTCAACTATGAACCACCACTTGGAAAAGAAAGTCCATATTCTGAAATGGTAATTTTATTATCAATACAAGATACATATTTACTATCTTTTATCTCTTATAACTTTTATGTATCTTACCTTTAATTGTCTTTACTTAAGTGTTTGCTATCTTGTATCTCATATTTTTAACTAATGTTGTACTAAAGATTCTTTTTCACTAAACAAAAATTTTTAGTAAAAGATTGGAAAACAAAGTCGGTGAGAAGGTCATCATTTAGATGATGTTGTTGATGTTGCAGGACCTTCTAATATAGACAGCCCACAAAAAGACCCAGAAAAACAAGTTGAAATGGATTGGGCCAAAGTCAATCAAGCACCATCACCTATTAAATATCGTGAACATGATGAAACGATAATTTCTCATTATATTTATATACATATTGAATTCTATATACATATTGAGTTAAGCATTCAATATGTTTTTTCCAATTAACATGACTTATTTTGCATGTTTAAGATGAATTTTTTTGAACTAGAACATATATGTAATATGTTTGTACCTATCATATGTTATTAATATTAGATACATATTAATTTTTTTGTATCTAATACATCATATATGAATCTTGTTTAATAAATTATTCACATAATTGTTTATTAGTTTGTATCTCGTATATTTTAAGTTATGTAGTAGTAAAGAATCTCATTCACTTAAAATAAAAATGTGGACAGTTAATTAATTATAATTTTGTGATTGATTAAAAATCTTTGCAACTGTTTCATAGCATATTCAGGATGCTGGTATTGAGTAAATAGAAGGCATGGTTGTTTAAGAAATGGAGCCTCTTGACACTATTGTTCCAGTTCAAGTAAATGACATGACTTTGACAGTTTATAAGCGTCAATCAATAACTCCAGATGAGTATTTTATTAGTGATATAACAATTGTGTCTGCCTACCTTACACCAAAAAAGGTCATGTCTAAAGAAAAAAAGACACTTGCACAGCAAAATTAAAGTCATCTAAGATATACCATTCTCATTTTTTGATGCATTTTAGATCAAGTTCCAAAGAAAAGGAGAAGCTGATATCTACAGGGCAAAAAAATACCCATTTAATGGTTATGACATTTCAGGGATTCTCCAAATACGCTGATGAAAGTTTTGAAGATTGGATAAAAGAAGGCCTTTACAAGCAACACATGAACAAGTAAGTTCCAAAATTACTTATTCTAAATTAAAATGTAATATATAGTTTATTACTTTTTTTAAAATCTATTATTCTATTATGTTACAGAAAAGATAAGGACGATCATTACAAGGTTAAATGTGCTAACCTTGAATTTCAACAACTAAATTTCATAGTCGCATTTTCGAAATCTAAGAACTGGTTCTACCTGATGTATCAACAAAATAAATATTGGACTGATGAGGTATTTTCATAATCGATATCTTGAAATTTAAATTGTTAAATCATGATAGTACTTTTTCATTAGTATATGAATTTTGAATTGTGTGATATTATTGGTGATGAATTGAAGTGTATAACATGAGGTTGTTAGATTGGCTGTAATGCCAAGGATCACAAGCTAACCAATGACTGGTACCTGCTTCAAGCATTGAATAAAAATAATAAATAACATGGAAGTTAGGCTAAAATGCCTTAAGGTTCATATAATCTGAAATCAAATACTAAATACTGAGAACAATATCTGAACTGAAAACTGTCTGGACTAGTTTAGCCTGAAAAGCCTTTATCTGAACTGTCTGAATATGGAGTTGATGGGACAATCCCCCAACTAAATCTAACTAATAAAATACTGTAATACTAAAATAAGAGAATATCCTCGGTAGATAAGGAATCACTACTGAATCTGTTGCTGCTATTTGAATCTGGCTATGCGCGGTAAGGAACTTGAGCATCCAAACTTATGCTATGAAACATCATAGCGCAAGAACAATAACTAACTGAGTGATATGAATATAACTGAATATGAGTACATGGATAACTGAAGCTACTATAAATTCTAATTATGCAGTACTGTGCATATACATATATATCGTATTTGAGATTTATACTAAAATTGAGCACTAAGTTCTGATAACTGAGTAATTGATAGCTAAGATTACTGATAATCGAGTTACTGATAACTGGGTGAATATTTCTAACAGTCTTGATTCTGTATAACTAAATTGAGTTCTATACTGAGTATTAAACTATAACTGTAGGAGGTAATCATCTAACCGACATACCCTAAATAAGATAAGTGGGGTCCAACCTGTAACCCCAACTAGAAGGGTGTCAACACCGTGTCATAGGTACCGATACTAGCTATGTGGATCCACTGAAATATTGTCCCGAAGGACTAAGGGTCACCCTTTACTGGTAAGTTCCCTAATGAGAACGGTATTACCCTCAATTGGCAGGTAAATACCTTATCAACCCCCAACTGGCATGTTGATATCTCAACCTACACTTGCCATGTAGTTCTAGAATACAAGGACTGCTACTAAGGATCACACCTTCTACTGATAGGTAAGCCCCCATCCTTGGGTTCACTCGGTGCTGAATTCTACTCCCAACTGAATAGACACTGAACTGATCACTAGATTGTACTTTGATTGACTGAACTATTCTGATCGTTTTAACTGACTGAACTGGACTGAGTTCACTAAATTTCGTAACTGACTAGGTACTACTTTTTGTGACATAACTAAGACTATTCTGTAGCTACTGTACTTCTAGGTAAACAACTAAATTTTAGGCATTAAATACCCCCAGGACTCAATACCATAAATAGTAAACATAGCACACTCTTGAAAGCATAAAAGCTAGTCACTCTGTCACAATTCATTCATTGAGACATTTCATCAAACACTTGTAAGGCATAAACTTGTACATATACTATTATGTCATGATTTCACTATTCAACTCACATGGACATTCTATCAAACACTTGGGGAGCATAATTTATGCACATAATAATGAATAGCGCATAGGCATCATGATTAAAATTTCAACTTGCAAATTCAAGGGTTTTAACATGAAATCACATGAAAATACATACATTCTATTTAATTCACATGAAACTTGTAATTAATCATGGATGGGAACCCGAACAACATCATGTACATGAACACGATCTAATTCAAATATGGAATTCAAGAAAATCTTAATCTTGTAGTTTGAAAAAAGAATTATTAGGCTCCATGCGTGGAAAGGATCCATGGATGAACACCTAACATACCTGAGAAAATAAGTTCTTGAAGTTTCTTGGTGAAATTCTTGAGGATTGCTCTTGATTCGTGAAGGCTAGGGTTTTGTTAATTGAGAGAATGCTCTTGATTTTTGGGGGAAATTGAGTGAACAATGACTTAATTAGGTTACTAGGGGTTAATTAATGTATTTAGACTGATTACAGACTTTGAGAATTGACAAAAAAATCCCTGAAAATAAATTCTACAAGCCAAAAATCCCCATTTTACAAGCCAATGCGATGCGGTACAATCGTGTCGGTCTATTAGAAAATAGACAACTCCCACTTTGACCCATAGCGCGACATAGTGCTATTACGTTCTGCCACTAGAAATGGATAAATGGGAACTGGACCTTTGGCATAATGTGGTGCCATCGCGGTGCCTCACTGAAAGTGGATAATTGCCAAATGGCACATCGGCGTGATGTACCGTTATCATGTTGTCACACTGGAAAAAAATAATTGAGAATTGGAACTTTACCACAATGCGCTGAAATTGCAATGTCTCACTGGAAACTGACAATTTTCATTTGTCCTTTCCCCGCAACGAGGTCCTACTTAGTTTGGTACACTATTTTACTAAAAGTGTCATAACTTCTCTCTGGAGTATCGAATTTGAATGAATTTTATATCATTGGAAACCTGACCGAATTTCCTACAAGATGGTGGGTATTAAACTGGAAAATTCCACCTAGAATGAAAATTATACATAGGATCACTTGTGTACTAAGAGTTAAACTGAGTTAGAAAAATATGGGGTATTACAATATCTCCCCTTGGGAATATTCATCCTCGAATGAGACTGATTAAGCTAAATAGACTGATAGACTATAATGAACTTGCATAATTGAAGCATGCTTACATGACTGAACTGATTCATGAATGTATGACTGTCATGAGAATGAGATGTAATGGTAACTGATACCAAGTTTGTAACTGTAAATGATCATGGAACTAAATAAATCTAAGAATGACCGTTACCTTAACCTGAGTTTGTGTTTGTAGAGAAGAGGTAAGGATACTTGGTCCGCATATTTGCTTTTGCTTCCCGAGTAGCTAGCTCCCTCAATGGGTTAATTACGCCAAAGAACTTTGATCAAGGGAACCTCTTTGTTCCTTAGTCTGCGAAGAAAAAAATCGAGTATTTGGACTAGGACCTCTTTGAAAGAAAGATCATTTTGAATATCTACACTCTCTAAAGGAACGACAATTGCTGGGTCTCCAATGCACTTCTTTAGCAAGGAGATGTGAAACACTGGGTGCACTGAATCTAAGTCTGAAGGCAGCTCATGCTCGTAAGCTACCTTTCTGAAATGGATGAGAATTCTGTAAGGACCAATATATCAGTTACTATGCTTCCCCTTCTTGTTGAAACTCTTTACTCCCTTTATGGGAAAGATTTTTAGATACACAAAATCGCCAATCTCAAACTTGAGATCCTTTCTCCTTGCATTTGCATATGATTTTTGTCGGCTTTGGGTTGCCCTAAGCCTTTCCTTGATCAATTGAACCTTCTCTAAGGTGTCAAATACTAAGTTGTGCCCTACTACTGCAGCCTCACTTACCTCGAACCAACCAATTAGAGAACTACATATCCTACCATAAATAGCCTTAAATAGAGCCATCTGAATACTAAAATGATAGTTGTTATTATATGCAAATTAGATCAAAGCCAAGTGGTTATCCCAACTGCCTTTGAAATCAACAACATATGCTCTTCTTAGCATATATTCTAATGTCTGAATGTTCCTTTCTGCTTGGCCATCTGTCTGATGGTGGAAGGTTGTACTGAGGTGAATTTGGGTACCAAAACCATTCTAAAAAGATTTCCAAAAGTGAGAGGTAAATTGAGTACCTCTGTCTGAGATGATAGATAATGGAACACTGTGCAACTTAACCAACTCTCTGTGATAGAGATTGGAATATTCCTAGGCTGAATAAGAAGTATGGACTGACAAGAAATAGGCTGATTTGGTCATCCTGTCCACAACGGCCCAAATAGAATCATGCTGATGATGAGTATGAGGCAAACCCATCACGAAGTTCATGTTCACTTCTTCCCATTTCCATGTGGGAATAATGAACTCCTGCATAGACCCACTAGGCTTCTGGTGCTCAATCTTAACCTAATGATATGCAGAGCACTTAGCTACAAACTATGCGATATCCCTCTTCATCCCACTCTACTAATAGATCTCCACAAATTATGATACATCTTAGTGGTCCCTGGATGAGTAACACACACTGGGTGATTCTGCAAGAATTCACTTTCTCAACTTATCAAGAAACGACACACATAATCCACCCTGACAGCGCAACACACCATCTCTCCCTTGGGAGAAAACCTCTACCTTCTGATCTCTGACTGACTTTTTTAACTTAAATAAAATGAGATCTCTATCTTGCTTTTCTTTCACTTCAGAAACCAAAGATGATTCTAAACTATTCTAACCCAAACACTACACTCAGCTAAATCAACTAAATGGACACCTAATCTGGCAAAATGATGAACTTTCTGAGATTGCTTCTTCTTACCATTCTAAACATGAACAACACTTCCCATAGACAATCTACTTAGGGCATCTGCCACTGTATTGAGCTTGCTTAGATGGTACAAAACACTCATGTTATAATATTTTAGAAACTCTAGCCACCTTCTCTGATGCAAGTTCAAGTCTTTATGAGAAAACACATACTACAAACTCTTATGGTCTGTGAACACATAAACATGCATTCCATACAAATAATGACTCTAATTCTTTAAGAAAAACACTACAGCTGCTAACGCAAGATCATGGGTAAGGTAATTCTATTTATGAGGCTTAAGTTGTCTAGAGGAATAGGCTATTACCTTACCTCTCTTTATTAGGACACAACCCAAACCTACTCTGGATGTATCAAAGTAAATAATAAACTCATTTGAACCATTTGGTAGAGTCAAAACTGGGGCTGAGTTGAGTCATGTCTTTAACTCCTGAAAACTCTTCTCGCAAAAATCTGACCACTGAAACTGGACTTTCTTCTGAGTCAATCTGTACATGGGGGATGCAATAGATGAAAACCCTTCAACAAACTGATGGTAATAGCTAGCTAAACCCAAGAAACTCCTGATATCTAATAGACAAATGGGTCTAGGCCAGTTTTTCACCGTTTTGGTCTTTTAAGAATCAACTCTAATGCCATCAACAAAAATGATATAGCCAAGGAAAGCTACTAACCTTAGCCAAAATTTGCACTTACTAAATTTGGCGAACAACTGATGGGATCTGAGAGTCTAAAGTATGATTTTGAGGTAATCTGCGTGGTCATTCTCGCTATGGGAATAGACAAGAATATCATCGATAAAGACTACAAAAAACATGTCTAAGTACTGTTTGAACACGCGGTTCATAAATTCCATAAAAGCTGCTGGGGCATTTGTAAGACCAAATGACATGACTAAGAATTCGAAGTGACCGTACTGAGCTATGAAAGATATTTTTGGAATGTCACATTCTCTGACTCTGAGATGAAGATAGCTGGATCTAAGTTCTATCTTATAAAAGTAAATGGCACCCTGAAGTTGGTCGAACAAATCATTAATTCTAGGAATTAGGCACTTATTCTTAACTGTAACTTTGTTTAACTGACGGTAATTTATACACATTTTGAGGGAACCATCTTTCTTATATATGAATAAGACTGGTGCACCACACGGGGAAAATCTATGTCTAAAGAACCCCTTTTATAAAATGTCCTTCAACTATTCTTTCAACTTTTTGAGTTCAGCTGGAGCCATTTTGTATGGCAGAATAGAGATAGTCTAAGTATCTGGTAAAAGGTCTATTTCAAAGTCAATTTCCCTTTTGGGAGGGACTCCAAGAAGATATTTGGGGAACACATTTGAGAACTTATTTACTACTGGAACTGACTTAAGACTGGGAGTCTCTGAACTAGAGTCTTTGGCTATCACAAAATAATTGACACATCCTTTGGATATCTGCAAATCATACGGTAAAATAAATGGAAATATAATACAGTAAGGCCATAAGGTTCAAAACTGAATCATAACGTTAGATAAGAATAATGAATAATACAACAATACCAAAACAAAATTGAAATAATTATCTAATCGTACTATAGTCTGTAAGCCTCGAAACTGTCTGAATAGGGAGTTGAAGGAACATGTTTCCAACTAACTCTGTCTACTGAAATAATAAAATAATGACTATGTCCCTGCATGATGAGGACTCACCACTGACTCTGAGTACTACAGCCGGGATTCTACTGCTACTCCATAGCTTGGCCTTGTGCTCCTAAGTCGATGGTATAAGTAACCATAGAGTGAATATGTCAATACGTTGGAATATATTGAAAATGCAAATGAGGCAGGATAAATGCATGGGGTTTATATGGATGAGAAATAATATCTGACTGACAAACATGAAAGTGGGAATGCATGCATGAAATACGAAACTGCAACTGAATTCATGATAATACTGATGACTGAGATAATTGATACCAAGATACTATATCTGTCAGTCTAGGTTATGATGGAACTAGCTGAGTTTCGTACTGTACTGTGTGACTATAACTGACAATCCTAAATCTGAAGAACTATTAGAGTTCTATTATGTGAGACTGAGACTCATATTGTAGGAAGTAGTCATTTACCCGACATGCCCCTTTTCTAATTAGAATTGGGATCCAACCTGTAACCCCAGTTGGAAGGGTGTCAGTACTGCGCCACTGATAAAGACACTGAAGAGTCACCCTAAACTGGCAGGTGCACAAAATGAGAATGGTGGGACCCTAATCTAGTAGGTTAAGCCACCTCATCAACCCTAAACTTGAAGGTCGATATCTCAACCGACGTCGGCTACGTAGTTCTAGAATACAAGGACTACTTCTAAGGATCACACCCTATACTGGCAGGTGAGCCTCCATTCTTGAGTTCACTCGGTGCTGAATCCTAATCCCAACTGATGACACTAAACATGACTTATTGAACTGAGTTTATTGGGTTCCGCTGGATGATGGAATACTATTGAATCTAATAAATGACTGTTATTACTAAGATTACTGGGGTTTCTGAGATTTTCCTGAGTCATGAGACTAACTGAATTCTACTGAACATGGCTAAACTGAGAGTATCTTGAAAACATTACATTGGCTCTAGGAACGCAACTAATTTTTTGGGTACAAGTACCCCCGAACTCAATAGCAGAAAACTGACACTTCGTGACACATGAGCATAGCTAAAAGTTCATAATTTAAAAAGTTGGGGATTTCATGAAGCACACGCTTATCATAACATTGTACATGATTAAGAATACATACAAACATAGCACGATTTCATTCTCCTAATCTCATGAACATTTTATCAAGCAATTACATTGCATAACAACATCATAGGTGTCATTTAGAACATAAGAATAGAGCATGCATTTGTTGTTTAGGCCACTATTGAGCTATATTACATAATTTATAGTCTCGTAGGCAATCTATCAAACACCTTGCATGCACAACTTAGGGCATAGGCATAATCATCAAATTAACACTTCAATCTCCATGAATCAACTAAATTCCATCAATTACAACCCATACAATAACATGGTTTCATGAACAACATGCAAATATTCCAACTTAGGGATCATTCAACATCATAAATATGGTTATAAGCAACCCACAACATAAAAAATACAATTTATAATTTAAAAGAGGGTTCTTGGACTTCATGGATGAAAAGGGTCCATGAATGAACACATTGCACACCTTAGTTCGTGAACTTAGGTTGAAACCCTAGGTTGTTATTGAGAGTATTTTAAGAGAATAGAGTATGTTTTGGTGTAATTGGGGATAAATCCCATTTTTTGGAATTTTATATAGACGAAAAAATGACCCATTTACCCCTCTGGATGCGGTTATTTAATGACTGGAAAACTGGTCACCGATGCTATGGTCGATGCAGAGCGCCGATCGCATCAATGCTATAGCTGATGTGACATACCATGATCGCGTCAAGCCCTAGTACTTTTGACTGGAAGACCTGCAACAATTGTGACCAATGCAATATGCGATGCGGCGCGCCAAGATCATATTGGTCTACTATTTTGGACTACCAATCATGGTCTAAATGAGGTCTGAAAAATCTAAAACTTATCTAAGAATGCTTATTGACATCCCAGATCATGAATTAACTTAAATACTGATAAATGAAGGTTGGGAAAGTCATGAAATAAATCCTCAAAGTTCAGAGGCTTAAAATGAGGCTAAGTGTCAGACACTTAGCAAAAATATTCTAAGTGTTAGAGCTTTTAAAGAGCTTAAAGAGCTGAATTTAGACATAGAATCTTATGAGGTATTATAATATATCCCCCTTGATAACGTTTGTCCATGAATGAGACTGACTGAGAGGGGAGAAATGGTAAATATAGAGTACATACAAGAAATGCACTACTGAAACATGACTACATGACTGACATGACTAATAAGTTGTATATATCATATGGAATATGCATATCTGATGCATGAGTAACTGATTCATGAATGCATGATTAAGGGTTATGATGAACTGAGTATCTCACATTGAGAATGCATAGCTAATGCATAACTGCGTGACTAAATTAATATATGAATGCATATCTAGACTGAAACATAAACATATGAGGAACATGCAATGGTAATGGATACCAAGTTTATAATGGAATTCTGAACATGAAACTAAGTAAGCTTAAGGAGAACTTTTACCTTGAGTTGAGTCTGAGTTCACAGAGAATAGGTGAGGGTACTTGGTTTGTATGTCTGTTTCTGCTTCCTAAGTAAGTCCTTCAATAGACTGATTCTGCCAAAGGACTTTGACTAGAGGAAATTCTTTGTTCCTTAGTCTATCAATTTGATAGTCGAGGATTTCAATTGGAATCTCTTCATAAGAGAGGCTGTTCTGAACATCCATACCCTCTATAGGGACTACACTGGCTGGATCACCTATGCACTTGTTGAGCAAAGAGATATAGAAGACTGGATGAACTGAGGCTAGATTTGGAGGAAACTCGAGCTCATAAGCTACTTTTCCATAGTGACTTAGGATTTTGAAAGTACCGATATATCAGGGACTAAGCTTTCTCTTTTTGTCGAATCTCTTTACTCCTTTCATGGGAGATATCTTTAGGTATACATAGTCATCAACCTCGAACTAGAGATCTTTTCTGCATATATCTACATAAGACTTCTATTGGATCTGAGAAGCCTGAAGTCTCTGTATGATCATTTGGACTTTTCTAAGGCATCGAATAATAAGTCAGGCCCTATGACTGAGTCCTCACTAACTTCAAACCAACCAATTGGAGATCTGCACCGCATACCATAGAGAGCTTCGAATGGAGCTATCTGAATACTGGAATGATAGCTATTATTGTATGTAAACTCAATCAAATGTAAGTGGTCATCCCAAATCCCTCTAAAATCGAGTACACACACTCGCAACATATCCTTCAAGGTCTAAATGGTCCTTTCTTCTTGACCATCTATCTGAGAAAAGGCTATACTGAGATGAACTTGGGTACCAAAACCTTTTGTAATACTTTTTAGAAGTGAGAGGTAAACGAGGTACCTTTGTCTGAGATGATAGATAACGAAACACCATGTAATCTGACCAACTCCCTAATATAGAGTTTGGCGTAATCCTCAGCTGAACAACCAGTATAAACTAGAAGGAAATGAGCAGATTTAGTTATCTTGTCTATGATGACCCATACTAAATCATGCTGAAGATAAGTACGAGGCAAACCCGTCATGAAGTCCATGCTCACTTCTTCTCATTTCCAGGTGGGAATAATGAACTCCTGCATGGGATCACTAGGATTCTAATGCTCTATCTTAACTTGTTAATATGTAGAGCACTTAGACAAAAACTCTACAATATCTCTCTTTATCCCACTCCACCAACAGATCTCCCACAAGTCGTGGTACATCTTAGTGGCCCCTGGATGAATAGAGTAATGCTCACCATGCGCTTCTACAAGAATTCGCTGCCTTAAGTACTCTAAACCTGGAACACAGAGATGACCCTGATAATAAAACACTTTATCTCCCCCTTGGGAGAAAACCTCTACTTTCTAATCTCTAACTAACTCTTTCAACTTGGCTAGGCTGGGATGTCTATCTTGTTTTTCTTTCACCTCAGAAACTAGAGACGATTCTGAACTATTTTGAACCCAAACACTACCCTCTGACAAATCGACTAAGCAGATACCTAATCTGGCAAACTGATGAACTTTCTGAGCTAACTTCTTTTTACTGTCCTCAACACGAGCAACACTACGCATAGACAGTCTACTGTAAGCGTCGGCCACTATATTGACCTTGCCCAAATGATAAAGGACACTCATATCGTAATCTTTTAAGAGCTATAACCACCTTCTCAAGCAGATGTTAAGGTCTTTCTAATAGAATACATACTAAGGGCTTTTGTGATCCGTGAAG
Organism: Capsicum annuum; assembly: GCF_002878395.1. Taxonomy (NCBI): domain Eukaryota; kingdom Viridiplantae; phylum Streptophyta; class Magnoliopsida; order Solanales; family Solanaceae; genus Capsicum; species Capsicum annuum. The sequence continues at coordinate 124,732,685 of NC_061116.1, forward strand.
GCATCCACATGAACTTTATATAGATAATGATTCCAAATTTTTAAGGCAAAAACTATGGTTGCTAACTCGAGATCATGAGTAGGATAATTTTTCTCATGGGTTTTAAGCTGTCTGTAGGCGTAGGCTATGACCTTACCATGCTGCATGAGGAAAAAAACTAGACCCACTCGAGATGCATCATAATACACAACAAACCCATCTGAACCATCTAGAAGAGTCAACACTGGGGCTGAGGTGAGTCGAGTCTTCAACTCTTGAAAACTCTTTTCGCATGAATATGACCGCTGAAACTGGACTTTCTTCTGAGTCAATATGGACATAGGGGATGCAATAGAATAAAATCCCTCAACAAACCATCTGTAATAGCCAGCCAAACCTAAGAAACTCTTGATATCTAATGGAGAGATAGGGCGGGGCCAGTTTCTTACTGCTTCAGTCTTTTGGGAATCAACTCTAATGCCATCACAGGAAATGATATGACCAAGGAAATCTACTGACCTTATCAAAAACTCACACTTACTAAATTTGGCGAACATATGATGATTTTTAAGAGTTTGGAGTACTATCCTGAGATGATCTGCATCATCATGTTCACTAATATAATAGACCAATCTATGAAGACTGTGACAAAAATATCTAAGTACTTCTTAAACACATGATTCATCAAGTCCATGAAAGCAACTGAAGCATTGGTAAGAACAAAGGACATGACTAGGAATTCAAAGTGACCATACCGAGTTCGAAAAGCCATTTTTGGAATATCACATTCTCTAACTCTGAGCTGATGATAGCTGGATCTGAGGTCTATCTTAGAGAAGTAACTAGCACCCTGAAGTTGGTCAAATAAGTCATCGATTATGGAAAGTGGATAATTGTTCTTGACTATGACTTTATTAAGTTGACGATAGTCTATACATATTCTGAGAAAACGGTCTTTATTTTGCATGAATAAGACTGGTGCACCCCACAGGGAATTGTTGGACCTGATGAATCCCTTATATAAGAGATCCTTCAACTATTCTTTCAATTCTCTAAGTTTTGGTGCCATTCTATATGACGGAATAGACATAGGCTAAGTATATAGAAGAAGATCAATGTCGAAGTCTATTTTCTTCTAGGAGGAATTCCTGGAAGATCTTTGGGAAAGACGTCGGAATATTCATTCACTACTAGGATTGATTCAAGACTGGGAGTTTCAAACTAGAGTCCTTAACTCGCACAAGATGATAGATACATCCCTTAGATATCATTTTTCGTGCCCATAGGTAGAAAAGAAACTGAACTCTGAAAGATGATGTACTACCCCTCCACTCTAAGATGGGTTCATTTAAAAACTGAAATTAGACAATTCTATTTCTGTAGTCAACTGTGGCATAATAGGAATGGTGCCAATCTATGCCTAGAATGATATCAAAATCAGTTATCTCTAATTCGACCAAGTCTGCTGAAGTAACTTTCTGAGATACCATAATTGGACAGTTCCTGTATACCCGATGGGCTATGATGGATTTACCCACTGGAGTAGAAACTGAGAAGTGCTCTTCTAAAGTTTTAGGAATGACTCCAAAATCGGCTGCTATATAAGGAGTAACAAAAGACAAGGAAACTCCTGGATATAGCAAAGTATAAAAATATACATGAAAGATCTATAATGTACCAGTAAACACATCAAGAGAATCTTCCCAATCCTGTCGGGACTGAAGATCATAGAGTCAATTTAGGTATTGCCCACTAGTAGCACTGGAGGTGGCACCCTACTGATTCTGGCGACTGGACTGAGCTGAGAAATGGTTATGTTGGCCCTGATAACCTGACTGGGGACATTCTATGACTCTATGGCCTGGTTTGCCATAACTAAAACTAAAACAAATATCACTGTCATCCGTGCAAACACCCTAGTGGTTCTTACTACAAGTCTGACAAAGGGGATTGGTTTGGGCGCTACTAACACTTCCATGAGACTTAGAGCCTAGCGCTCTATCTCTGTTACCATCTATGAACTTTGTCACTAGAGCACTGGCTGAAGAAGGACATGGAATAGATGACTTTGGGCGGAATTGAGAACGATTCCCACCCTATAACTTAGGCTGAGCAAAGTTGAAACTACCTGTCCTTTCTCTCTTATTCTACTTCTTCCTCTACTTAATCTTCTGCTCTTCTATCTATTGAGCATGGGTCATAAGTCTAGCTATGTTCATGTCACTAGTTTACATAATAGTCCTCCACTCGTTGACCATATTGTCATTTATCCCAGAAACAAACTTACTCATCTTGGACCAACTGTCTACAACCACATGAGGAGCAAATCTAGCTAATTATGTAAACTTAAGAGAATACTCTTTCACCATCATATGCCCTACCTGATATTGATAAATTCTAACACCTTAGCTTCTCTAAGCTCTAAGGAAAAGAACCTATCAAGAAAAGCAGTGGCAAACTCCTTCCATACTACTGACCCTGCATTGTCTGCCTTCTTCGACTTCCACTATTTAAACCAAGTGTGAGCCTAATCCTGTAATTGATATGTAGCTAGACTATCACTCTCACTAGGATTCACCCCCATAATGTTTGTGACCTTCTAAACCTGATCTAGGAATTCCTGAGGGTCCAAATATGACTTAGACCCTATAAAAGATGGAGGATTCATTTGGGTAAAGTCCTGAATCCTTGTTGTAGCTGAATTGGCCACTGGGTTGGCCAGAACAACAGCTGGTCATTCATTCTGAGAAACAACTAAATTATCAACAGTAGTGAATACAACTCTAAATTCTGCATGAGAAACATTCTTGTCCAAAGGATCTGCCCGGACGGGCTGAGGGGCTGACTTATTTCCAATTCTCTTCTTGGGAAGCATGTTCTGTAAACAGAAGAGAAAGGATTAGATTGAGAGTTTAAGTTTGAGCTTATGCTCACTGGCATAACATGAGTATTGAAAGAAGTAAAACTGTTCCTAAAATATCGCATAGCCTCCTACACATAAGTGTGGCGCGCAACACACTGTTGAACCTTAGGCTATGATACCAAGTTTCTAATGCCTCGAATCTGGTATTCGAGATGCTACACGGTGCCCATGATCCTGAAGGACCACAAGCTAACCCATGACTGATATCTATAAATCATACGATAAAATATACGGAAATATAATACAATAAGGCCATAAGTTTCAAAATTGAATCATAACATCGGATAAGAACAATGTCTGAATAACATGGTATAGAATACCAAAACAAAACTGAAATAATCATCTAATCGTAATGTAGGCTGTAAGCCTCTAAATTGTCTGAATAGAGAGTTGAAGGAACATGTATCCAACTAACTACATGTACTAAAATAATAAAATAATGACTATGTCCTCGCATGATGAGGACTTACCACTGACTCTGAGTACTAAATTCAAGATGCTACTGCTACTCCGGAGCTGGGGTTTGTGCTTTTGAACCTATGGTATGAGAAACCATATGGGAATGTGTCAGTATGTTAGAATGTACTGAGTATGCAAGTGAGATAGGATAAATGCATGGGGTTTATATGCATGAACAATAACATATGACTGACTAACATAAACATGGAAATGTATGCATAAAATACGAAACTGTAACTGAATTCATGATAATATTGATGACTGATATAATTAATACCAAGTGACTATATCTGATAGTCTAGGTTATGATAGAACTAGCTGAGTTCCATACTATACTATATGACTATATCTGATAGTCCTGAATTTGAAGAACTATCTAAGTTCTATTACGTGAGACTGAGAATGAGACTGTGGTAAGTAGTAATTTAATCGACATGCCCCTTTTCTAATTAGAATTAGGGTCCAACCTATAACCCCAGTTAGAAGGTTGTTAGTACCACGCCACTGATAAAGACATTGAAGAGTCTCCCTAAATAGGCAGATGCCTAAAATAAGAATGATGTGACCCTAATCTAGCATGTTAAGACACCTCATCAACCCTAAATTGGTAGGTCGATGCCTCAACTTATGCTGGCTACGTAGTTCTGGAACACAAGTACTACTTCTAATGATCACACCCTATACTGGTAGGTAAGCCCCCATCCTTGAGTTCACTCGGTACTGAATCCTACTCTGAACTGATGACACTGAACATGACTTACTGAACTAAACTGGACTGAGTTTACTGGGTTCCATTAACTGAAAAAATACTATTGAATCTGATAAATGACTGTGATTACTGAGATTACTAAGGTTTCTGAGATTTTCCTGAGTCCTGAGACTGACTGAAATCTACTGAACATGTCTTGACTGAGAGTATCTTGAAAACATTACACTAGCTCTAGGCACACAACTAAATTTTTGGGTACAAGTACCCCAGGACTCGATAGCATGAAACTGACACTTCTTGACACATGAGCATAGCTAAAAATTCATAATTTAACAAGTTGGGGATTTCATGATGCACATGCTTATCATAACATTGTACATAATTAAGAATACATAGAAACATGGCATGATTTCATTCTCCTAATCTCATGAATATTTTATCAATCAATTACATTGCATAACAACATCAAGGGTGTCATTTAGAAAATAAGAATAGAGCGTGAATTTTTTATTTAGGTCCCTATTGAGCTATATTACATAATTTCTAGTCTCTTAGGCAATTTATCAAACACCTTGCATGCACAACTTAGGTCAAAGGAATAATCATTAAATTAACACTTCAATATCCATGAATCAACTAAATTCCATCAGTTACAACCCATACAATAACATAGTTTCATGAAAAACATCTAAAGATTCCAACTTGGGGATCATTCAACATCATTAACATGGTTATAAGCAACCCTCAACATAAAAACCATAATTTATAATTATAATGCCCCAAAATCGAGTCCCGAGATGTCACACGATGCTTAGGATCACAAGTGACCCCAAGCTAACCTTGCTACTGGCATAACTCACAAGCAACTGAATAAGAAGTACAAATCTATACAAATCTGCAGAAAATAACTCTTTTCTGAATCTGATCAATACAAAACTGAATTTACAAAACTACGATTCTGCCTTTACAACAAAAATTGAAATGGAATACATCAACTTCTACTGACTATCTATGGAGACTCTACTAGTACTGACTGTAGGTAGTTGGGTCATGACTCCCGACTATCCCAACTCAATACGACTGAATAAAGAAAATACAACACTATTAGTTTTGCATAACTGACCCAAGCCCTTGAATCAAAAGGACTCATCACCTGCTGACTGGATACCACAAACTGACTGGATCTGAAGGTGCATACTATACCTTGTACCTACATTCCAAAAAAATATATCCCACATACGAATATGTGGGTCAATACTATGGAAACGTACCGAGCATATGAGGGTGCAATGCATATATAAAATAATATCTTAATATCATCACAGTTTATAAAATTATGCATGCTGATATAAATGACTCACTTAGCTGGAATTAAATCATCGAAATCATGGATGAATAATACATGTGAATTAAAACAAGTGAGTCATTATAATAAGTTCTTATTTCACTTCATCTCGATTTCAAATCATCAAAGCAATCAAATCTCATAACAATTCTCTTTAGAATATATCCTTTCAATCTTTCGAAAATAATCTTTCAAGCGAATATATTTTCATCTTAGATAGAAGAGTACACACACACACATTGGGAGTCTCTCATAATCGATATAAACCATGTGAGCTACATGGAGTCTAACGTTCTACCCACGTTGGGGAGAGTCGCCCTATTCCTTGCCATCGGAGAAGGACCTTAAATTATCAATCCAAACACTAGTGAGCACTATATAAATCAGCCTCAAATCCATCTCCTATGGGAGCACATAGTTCTAGGGAAGTACCAAACCCGCTATACCTCCCGCTCGGTGCTAAAGACTACTCTCGAACATAGCTCAGATCTTTTCAAAATAAAATCCACCATAAAACAGTTCAACAATTCACAATGGGAGCCATCATGCTTCCCCTTTCTAATAAATCAATAAAAGTGGATTTCTTTTCTCATCTCAGGTTCAAAATCAACCCTTTTTATGACCGAAAGCTCAAAGCTTCCTTATCATTTCAAATCATATAACACATGATTTCACAAAATGATGATCTCAAATAGAGTTCCAACAACCCATATAGCAATATCACAATATGACCTTTCAAAGTTTCATACTTTATATCATGAGTATAAAAATAATCACTAAAAAATCAAAATTTCAGCTTTATAGGCAACCATATCAACATTCTCATGAAAACATCATAAGTCATAAATTCATATATTCGAATTCGTAGTAAAACATATCAAATCATATATCTTTGTAAAGAAAATTAACTTTGGGCACAACAACGAAAGAATGTTCTTGTTGAAAAACCCCATATACCTCAAACTTGAAACTTTGAATGACTTTCCGAATGATATAATGCTATTCACGAACTTTTGGGTGTCCCTCATAGCCTTCGTAACGGAGATTCCGAATATGTAAAAATTATTGAAAACTTACAGCTGAATCTTGAGATATTTGGATTTTTAGATTGAAAGCCTAATCAATGTTCTTGGTGTTTTTGAGAGGAATAAACTTATTTTGGTGTTATGGGAGTTTAATCCCGTGTTATATATGATATGGGGTTAAAAACTATCACATTTACCCTCACTGAGTCGGAGAAGGAAACTGAAAATTGACCCAGGGCAGCGCCCTGCTTAGACTCCCTCTCTAGCCTGGGCATCGCCCTGCTTAGACCCCCGCTCTAGCCAGGGCGGTGCCCTGTTCATAGCCTTTTGCTACTGGTCGCGAGAATGGCTGTAACTTTTTGGTCCGGTGTCGGATTTTTGAGAAATGGGTATCATTGGAAAGCTAATTGAGTTATCTACAATTTGATGGGTCTTGGGATGAAAAATTCCATGTATATAAAGATTTATACACATTTGAAGTAGACCTTTATAGAATCGAATGTCAAACTTTAGACGAATCAATTGATCTTAGCTAAACTTTGTTCTAGGTCATTGCTATGAACATTTTCCACCTCTAAACTAATCTATAGACTAGGATAATGATCATTAAACTTGTATTCACATGAGAATCATTTGGATTAGAGCTTAGACGCATAGAAACGACGGTTAGTATTCTAGCACAAAAATACGGGGTATTACATTATCTCCCCCTTGGAAACATTCGTCATCGAATGTGGATTATTAACCTGAAACACGGAGGAATCTTTGTCTTTAAGATATCATGTGCAACTTATAGAAACTAAATCACTAGATCTAGAACATAATGACCTACTGAACTGATCTGTGAGTGCATGAATTCTCATGAAAATAACTATATGGCTAAGATCGAAACAAAAGTCTCTACTTATGAGTAACCATTATTTTATGCTGGATCTGATCTCATGAGAAAATGATGAGAGATTTATAAAATGAAAACTCGTGGTATTACAATATCCCTATCTTAGGATTGTTCTCCCCTGAATGATACCGATTTGGTTAAGATACTAAGAAAAGATCGAGATGATATCCCGGATACTCACGAACCGAACATGAATTTAATCTCCGAAACTGAAATTGATGCATAATGCGCGTGCTGGACTGAATTCATAATTTACATGTATGCAAACACATTACCTCTTGGAACGGACATACTCAAGAACTTCAGGTAGTAAGACTAGACTAAATCGGAAAATGGAAAACTATAGAGATTTGCCTGTTTGACTGTCAATCTGGGTTTCTGGCTGCACGGGCTGAATTATGCTGAATGTTCACACCCAACTAGGGTATTTCTCCTTCTAAGAATTTCTAATGCCATTAGGGAATAAGGGACTCTGGCATGATCTGAACAAGACTTTAGAATAAGGAATTACAACATTACCTCAAATATATAGCATGAAATATAGACCTATAAATCACAAGTCGGGATCGAAGTACTAGGCCTCAAGCAACGCAACTTCTTACTTCCAAGATTAGCAACACTTCTCAAAATACTCTCTTAACTATAATATTCCCTTTAAACACTATAATTATTGATTCAGCTGATAATTATAATCCCCTCATGGACATGGATAAATATATCCACTAAAGTCTAAACTGATCTAGATTCTTCCACCATGTTCAAAACTCTATATCACAAGATATAACAAATAACACTGCAATACTAGTCTGAATCATGAATTTAACACACCCTACATTTTGATGACTTCTCATTACCGTTTCAACAACTACATTCAACCTCATACCAGACATTTACTAACACACAATGCATCAATCCACATGTATACAGACATGGCATTCTAGCCTATCTTCATAATCACATATGTACTTCTAAACAAATACTCATAAGAGTGTCTTTCTCATATTCTCTAAACATCTATCATAGTAACTCCCACGCACCACCCAGAGAACATACATACACAAATTTCAACTAACCATATTATGAATGAAAGACTAGGTCCCAATATTACTTCACACTGATGGCCTTAGCTAAAACAAGCATACCACCATCTTTCATCAACAAGAAATGATTATTCTCCCATCTAAACAACTATTAATCATCACTATAATTTGGAAGTCATGCTCGGTTACTCATTCTATCATCTCCCCCTTGGGCTTAAGCCATCATTCTAAATCTGTGGAAGCCCTTAATTTAAAGCTTTCTTGGAGTAACAATGGAGGATCTAGACTTCTTGGAAGAAGAGCTTTGGAGTTCTTAGGATACTACTTAAGAGAAAAGAAATAAAAACGTGCCTAATTTGCTTAGAATAGGCTTTAATATTATGTTTGGATTGATTGGAGGTGGGAAAAAGATTCTTTTTCCCTTAATGAGATAAAAAAAAAAGAAAGCTGAAATTTGGCCAAAGGCTGCAGCCAAGGCGGTGCCCTACTTGGACCCTCGATCTAGCTTGGGTGGTTCCTTGCTTAGCCCTTCGGTCTAGATGGAGCGGCGCCCTAGCTGGCACGGGCTGGGAGGAGGGCGGCGCCCCTCCAACGCCTTTAGCTACTGGAATTGCAACCCAAACACAGCCTTAAGCTCATCTAAAAATTTTGAAACTTACCCGAGAGATACTAGACCTTGCCCCATCACAACGCAACAAAAATATCAAGAAACGTACGTCGGGAAGGTCACAAAATAATTCAACGAAGATTAAGGGTCCAAAATGAAACTAAGTGTTGAAATATCTTGTTGAAAATTGTAAGTGTTAAGCTTGTTGTAACTCGTTTCAAAGTCCTTAATGATAAGAAAACTTTACGGGGTCTTATAGTATACGTAAATAGTAGAACTTAACCTAAAGGACTACACTTGAAAGTGTAAAACTCTCAGTGATGGTTCCCTTCGTAGTCTACTAATATCACATCTCTAAACTTACACCAGCATACTCAACATCATCAATCTATAACCCATAAGCTAACTTACAAGAACATCCTACACCATGTCACCTCATTCATACTTATAAACTCAAGGGTACCACTAACCATACGACACTTAACAAATTTCAAAAATAATAAAGCCCCATATCACCTTGGGCACACCTCTACATCATACCTGCAACATCGTACTACATTTTGAATAAATAAACTTAAACTCTTACATACACTATTCAAGCCCACTAGATTACTTTCATACAACTAGCTGCACTAACCAAGAAATCTTTACATCCACCTTGATGACCATCCACTGATCAAACTTAAGGTCTAGTGCTAAGCATGATTTAACAACCCACCTTACACATAATTCTCACTTAGAAACTCTAGAACACAGCATTAGGAAACACTAGTACACTAGAACCCCATAAAATGACAATTGATTATAATCATATGGCCTATCTTATGCACAATCCGTTAACACATCCTCCTTTTACACATTTACTATTCATCCATCTATACACCTAACTTCTTTCATAGCTCTGTACGTTTTAACCAAACTCTATTTTTGCAATCTCAGGAAAGCGTAAATTAACAATGCTCATCCATTAAGTACTTTCATCAATAACCTATACTTTTCTAGCACAACAAATACCGTCAACAACTCTTTTCATACTCCAAGCAAACTATAATGCACCTTAATAAATAACTCCTTCTCTACCCTCTACTAAACTAAAACACAAGCACATAGCACTTTATTATTAACTCAATCGTATACAAAAAGATTCGTCTGTATATATTCAATAAATTTTCTTTACAACTTTTCTTTTCACTACCCCTCTAAACCCAAACTTTCATCCAACACAAGAACAACAAGATAAACAACAATTTCCTAGTAAATCGAAATAGGCCTCACACGGCTTCACTAGACTTTGGTTTTGTGTTTTGAACAAGAAAATGAGATAAATAACAAAGTAAATATGCTAGTGAATCGAAATAGGCCCCACACGACTTCACTAGACTTTGGTTTCATGTTTTGAACAAGAAAATGAGATGAATAACAAGGAAACTATGCTGGTGAATCAAAAGAGCCCCACACGGCTTCACTAGACTTTGGTTTTTCACAGACATAATGATAACAAGATTACATAATACAAGAGATAGAAACTTGACACACGATGTTCAATGATCTCAGAATACACCTTACTTTGTCTTAATTAAATAACTCATAAGAACGAGGGCATAACTTAAATTTGATGGACTTATCACACACTAGAAGGCTCCTCTCAAGCCACCTTATGAAACTTCAAAATGATCTGCTAGCAAATATAAGAGCATTATCTGGGGAGGAAATTGGAACTTGTCGAACATGTTACCTCAAGAACAGTACATAGATAGAGAAGTATAGATTATCATTATGGATTCTGAGGAGAAATTTGAAAGCATATCTGACTCGGGCTTAGTTCACAATTTCTACAGGCCCGATAAAGTACTTCAATTATCAAAACTTAAAAGTACTGATAAGATACTTTTCTAGCTCTCTTACAATTCCATAACTATCTATGGAGAATTAAGCTCAACTGTTTCTGATACCTTGGAAATAAGGCAAAGATGGCCTGAATAAAGTAAGATGAGAATCTATATAATTTTCTTGGAGAACCTTTCTATAGCACGATTTAAGACTTGAAAGAATGGAGATATTTCCTAAATGCCCTGTATCATCTCAAAGAAAAGTACATATATCTCCGTACCATTCTACAAGACTCTACTAGACACGGCTTCATAGATACCCTAGGACACTTGAACTCTGTGCTCTGATACCAAGTTTGTAACGCCTCAAAATCGGGTACCAAGACGTCATACAATGATTAGGGTCACAAGAGACCCCAAACTAACCTTTCAACTGGCCTAACTCATAAGCAACTAAATAAGAAGTACAAAACTACACAAATCTGCGGAAAGTAACTCTTTTCTGAATCCGATCAATACAAAACTGAATTTACAAGATTACAATTTTGCCTTTAACACTAAAACTGAAATATAATACATCAACTTCTACTGACCATCTATGAAGCCTCTACTAGTACTGACTGTAGGTAGACAGGTCATGACTCCTGACTATCCCAACTCAATACGACTGAATAAAGAAAATACAACACTATTAGTTCTGCATAACTGACCCAAGCCCTTGAATTTAAAGGACTCATCACCTGCTGACTGGATACCACAAATTGACTGGATCTGAAGGTGCATACTATACCTTATACCTACATTCCAAAAAAATATAGCCCACATACGAATATGTAGGTCAGTACAATGGAAATGTACCGAGCATATGGGGGTGCAATGCACATATAAAATAATATCTTAATATCATCGTAGTTTATAAAAGTATGCATGCTGATATAAATGACTCACTTAGCTCGAATTAAATCATCAAAATAATGGATGAATAATACATGTAAAGTAAAACAAGTGAGTCATTATAATAAGTTCTCATTTTACTTCATCTCGATTTCAAATTATCAAAGCAATCAAATCTCATAACAATTCTCTTTAGAATATATCCTTTCAATCTTTCGAAAATAACAATTTTCTCAAATCAGTCTTTCAAGAAAATATATTTTCATCTTAGATAGAAGAGTACACACACATACATTGGGAGTCTCTCATAACCGACATAAACCATGTGAGCTACATGGAGTCCAACTTTCTACCCACGTTGGGGAGAGTCGCCCTATTCCTTGCCATCGGAGTAGGACCTTAAATTATCAATTCAAACACTAGTGATCACTATATAAATCAGCCTCAATTCTAGCTCCTATGGGGGCACGTAGTTCTAGGGAAGTACCAAATCCGCTATACCTTCCACTCGATGCTAAAGACTACTCCTGGACTTAGCTCAAATCTTTTTAAAAGAAAATCCACCATAAAATAGTTCAATAATTCACAACGGGAGCCATCATGCTTCCCCTTTCATAATAAATCAATAAAAGTGGATTTATTTTCTCATCTCGGATTCAAAATCAACCCCTTTTTACGACCAAAAGGTCAAAGCTTCTTTATCATTTCAAATCATCCAAATTCAAGGTGTTCATAACACATGATTTCACAAAATCATGATCTCAAATAGAGTTCCGAAAACCCATATATCAATATCACAATATAACCTTTCAAAGTTTCATACTTTATATCATGAGTATAAAAATAATCACTTAAAAATCAAAATTTCATCTTTATAGGCAACCATATCAACATTCTCATGAAAACATCATAAGTCATAAATTCATAAATTCAAATTCGTAGTAAAACATATGAAATCATATATCTTTGTAAAGAAAATTAACTTTGGGCATAAGAACGAAAGAATGTTCTTGTTGAAAAACCCCACATACCTCAAACTTGAATCTTTGAATGACTTTCCGAATGACGTAATGCTATTCATGAACTTTTAGGTGCCCCTCGTAGCCTTTGTAATAGGGATTCCAAATATGTAAAAATTATTAAAAACTTACGGTTCAATCTTGAGATATTTGAATTTTTAGATTGAAACCCTAATGAATGTTCTTGGTGTTTTTGAGAGGAAATAAACTTATTTTGGTGTTATGGGAGTTTAATCCTGTGTTAGATATGATATGGGGTTAAAAACTATCACATTTACACTCACTGAGTCGGAGAAGGAAACTAAAAATTGACCTAGGGCTATACCCAGGGCGTCGCCCTGCTTAGACCCCCTCTCTATCTTGGGCTTCTCCCTTCTTAGACCCCCGCTCTAGCCAGGGCGAACCCTGCTCATAGCCTTTTGCTATTGGTTACGAGAATGGCTGTAACTTTTAGCTCCGGTGTCGGATTTTTGAGAAATTGGTATCATTGGAAAGATAATTCAATTATCTACAATTTGGTGGGCCTTGGAGATGAAAAATTCCATTTATATAAAGAGTTATACACGTTTGAAGTATACCCTTGTAGAATTGAATGTCAAACTTTGGACGAATCAATTAATCTTAGCTCAACTTTGTTCTTGGTCATTGCTATGAACATTTTCCATCTCTAAACTAATATATAAAATAGAAAAATAATCATGCAACTTTTATTCATATGAGAATCATTTGTATTAGAGCTTAGATGCATAGAAACGACTGTTAGAATTCTAGTACGAAAATACGGGGTATTACAATAATTTAAAAGAGGGTTCTTGGAGTTCATGGACGAAAGGGGTCCATGAATTAACACATTGCATACCTTAGTTCATGAATTTGAAGGAGATTGACGGATGAATTCTTTAGTTCTTGAACTTTGGGTTGAAATCCTAGGTTGTTCTTGAGAGGATTTTGAGAGAATAGAGTATGTTTAGGTGTAATTGGTGGTAAATCCCATGTTTTGGACTTATATAGAGACTAAAAAAATGATGCATTTACCCCTCAAGAAGTGATCATTTAATGACTAAAAAACTGGGCACCATGCTATGGTCGACGCGGCGCATCAATGTCATCAACATTGTAGTTGGCGCGACGTGCCATGATCGCGCCAAGCCCCAGTACTTTTGACTGGAAGACCTACAACAATTGTGACCAATGCGATATGCGACACGGTGCACCAAGATAGCGTTGGTCCACTATTTTGGACCTCTAATCACTGTTTAAACGAGGTCCAAAAAATTTTAAACTTATCCGGGAACACGTATTGACATCCCAGATCATGAATTAACTTATATACCGACAAAAGAAAGTCGGCAAAGTCATTAAATAAATCCTCGAAGTTCAGAGGATTAAACTGAGGCAAAGTGTCAAAAACATAGCTAAAATATTCTAAGTGTTGGAGCTTTTAAAGAGCTTAAAGAGCTGAATTTAGATATAGAATATTACGGGGAATTACAATCCTCCTTTATATATATGTATATAAATATGAAATATGAAATTTTCTTAGATATTTAAATAATCAACAAAATAGTTTTTTGTTGTAAGAATTCATATTGGTAGTTCTCAAGATGACATTTGTCTTAATATTAGGCTAGAATAACCTCCTTTATTATATATATATATATATAGATATGAAATATGAAATAGCATTAGATATTTAAATAATCTACAAAATAGACTTTCGTTATGAAATGATAGCTTTCTATTGTCATGGCCCGAGACTACCCCTTAGTCTTAACACGGTGCTTAGAACCGCAATTGATCCTAAGCTAATCCATGAGCTGGCATGATACATGAGAATCTGAATTTAATTAATTATATAAGCTAAATTTTTCTGAATGGAAGCATAATCGTAAGAAAATATGAATACATGTGATACTAAAAGGTTACAACATGATAAATCTGAAGGAAGAACTTGAATTACATGTGTGACTCTGATTAAATGTCTATGTAGCCCATACTATACTGACTGTAGGTGGCTGGGACATGCCTCCAACTACTGCAAATCAATACAATACATAAGAATAATAATAATAATATAGTACATGAATTACAACTGACTAGAGTCCCCTAAATAAGAGAACTCATCATCTGTTAGCTGGAATCTGTGACTGTATGATTATGATGTGTGGGCTATAACTAGTACCTATATTATGAGACAATATAGCACAGTGACATATATATGGATTACTACTTATGGAATGTACTGAGTAACTGGGGTGAATGAAATAAGTAAAACTAGTTATATACATAATCTTAAATTATGCATGCTAAGTGCAAGTAGACCCACTAAGAGACTGAAATAAACTGAAAGCTGAAGTATCTTAAAATATTAGTAAGAAACATAATCTGATAAACTGGTGAATCACTACACTTAGTTTCATAAATCTTTACTTTTGTAGAATAAGTAGAACTAAAGCTGGGAAGTAGTTACAAACATGAATATTGTATGTAAATATCATATAAAGCTGAACATGCTATAAACTGAACTGAGGATCATGTATGGATTCTAAGCATAAAACATGAACATGTAAAACTGAGAATGCAAAACCAAGTATAGCATGTACTGACATGATTTGAATAACATGAATAGTTCGTATAACTTACTGAATAATTATTGAAATCTGATTACTTGGTTAAGCAAACCTGAACTAAGATAAACCGAATACTGATTGAAATAGTGAGAGATATAATATAACCAATATTCTTCAATCTGAGTTAATCGAGGTCCAACCTATAACTTCAGTCAGAAGGGTGTTAGTACCTTGCCATGGGTACCAATACATGGATGTTTGGATCTACTAAAGTGGTGTCTTAAAGGACTAAGGAGTCACCCTCTACTAGTAAGTGCCCCTAAAAGAGTGTCCACCCTCTACTGGAAGGAAGACCTCTCATACCTACGCTGGCTATGTAGTTTTGGAACTCAAGGACTGTGACTAAAGGTCACATCCTCTACTGGTAGGTGAGCCCTGATCCCTGGGTTTGTTCGGTGCTAAATCTTACTTCCAAGTGAATGAAATTAGTATTATTATGGGCCTAACATAATGTGTTACTATACCGATAAGTTCTCAATATGAACATGGTAGCCTGAATAAAATAATAAAATCATTGTCTGACTGACTTGTTACTTAAAAATGAAATCATGTAAAACACATAGATATCAGGTATTCAGAACCCACATCACTGAATGATTAAAAAAATATGATAACAATGCTTAAAATAGTGGTATGAAATCATAGTTCAAAGTCCTAACACATAAGACATTTCAATAAATAAGTGAGAAACATGATTTTGAACACATAAATGTGTTGATCTTGAGAGGACAACATATTTTCATGGTTAATTCATAATTTTGATGATTTAGTATGAAATAAATTTAATATGACATTGGTAATAGAAATTTAAAACATAAAGTAACCTAATTTACATGGGAGGGCATGTTGACAAGGCTTGAATTCAAATTTCTAAGAAGACATGGATTAAATTCATGATTTATATGGATAATTTTTCAAAATAAGGATAAATCCATACTTGAATAAAAGGGGAATTTTTGGGATTCAATGGATACAAGGGACACATTGATGAATACCCCACATACCTGAAGGTTCTTTACTTGTGAAAAAGTTTGAATCCAGTGACTTGGAGGATAAATTTCGGGTGAGGAACCCTAATCATGCTGTTACTGATATTATTGAATTTGAATCTTGGGACTTGAAGGATGAATTTTGGGTGAGGAACCCTAATCTTTATGTTCTTGATATTCTTGAACTTGAATCTTAGGACTTGAAGAATGAATTTTAGGTGAGGAACCCTAATCTTGATATTCTTGAATTTCTTGGGACTTTAAGGATGAATTTTGGGTGAGAAAACCTAATCTTGATGTTCTTGAAGATAGGAGCAGAGAATATGTTGTTAATTGACTAAAAAAAAGAGATGAAAATAATGTGTCTTTATATTTTTAAGTCATGGGTTGGGAGTTTAAAAGGGATAAAAGACAAGAAAAAACCAGGAACCTTCTAGAAATCGTTTGGAAGCCGTCCTAACGAGTTTGAGTAAGACTCCTAAGTTCTGAGTATGGGTCATACCTTGAGTCGTCACCAGGACCCCAAATTTCAACCCCTACTATTGTTTGTACGACTCCTCCAGATGGCTCATATGGTCTACTTACAAATCATATCAATGAGTTGTATCCACTTACAACTTTGACAGTGCTTCAATAATTTAGACATAACTTTTCACCCAGATATTGTTGGGAAAAAATTAACTATTTTTCCTGCCCCTTCCCGACCGCTTTCAAGCAGAAAATAATAAAGAAATTAAAGAGAATAACGACACAAAGATTTAACGTGGAAAACACCCCAATTGGAGAAAAACCACGGGCCTCCCAGAAAAATATTCACTATATGGAAATTATTACATTATATAATACACAATATTTTTCTCACACACCCTTACTTCTTAAAATACTATTCTCAAAGAGATCTTCAAGAGAATTATCTCTAAACCTCTTTAATAGTAAACAAGAAAAGAAATATTTTTATGTGTTTCAACAATGAAGGAGGTGGAGTTTATTTATAACTCCCAACTTCCTCCCAAACAAAGTAAATTTCCGATGTGGGATTTTCTTTCTTCAAAATAAAATTCAACAAATCTCCACCTTTTGAAGAGAAGAAAATGCAATCCATTGGCCCTTTATAGTTGCCCAGCTACACATAACAAAATCAGTTCTCCACCTGACTCTAAACTCGGCCAACCATGTGTAACTGCAACTTTCACATTGTCTGCTACTAACAATCATAATTCTAAATTCAAGAATTATCATACCCCCACTATAAAGAGTACATCCACTCAAATTGAAAAACCAATCCAGGAATTTTCACTTGAAATCACTTCCTAATTTCAAGAATTTCATTTTCGGCACATGTCGAAAAACTTGCTAATAACTTATGGTGCAACCCTCTCATTGATTTTTTGAGAGTTCATTAGCCATCGACATTCTTTCTACCACACACCTTGCATCACTTATCAACCAATGCCCATGTGAAAACTTGTAGACCAGTTACCAATTAAACATCCTCTTCCATGGCAATTCTAAAGGTAGCATTCATGCCATGAGGATTTTCATCTTTCTTACAAAAGATCATCCCCCTGTGCTAGGGAGACAACATTGGCAGCATTTTCTTTGGAGCTTCTAGCCGAACTAGCCCCATTATTTGGAAAATTATTTTTAACATATCCCGGTTGACCACAATTCCAGCAGATGACCTTTTTCTTGGAGCTTTGCTTCCATTTTCCTTTAACAACAAGAGCTGAATCTTCTAGAGATTTTTTATCTCCATTATTCAATCTCTTTTCCTCAGAAATCAATTTTCTTGTCACTTCTGAGAAAATCACAGTTTCCTTCCCATACATTAAAATGGGTTGCATGTGCTTGTAGGAAGATGGAAGAGACCAGATGAGTCAAAGTGTCTTGTCTTCATCATCAATTTTCACTCCAATAGATTCCAATTCAGAAATAATCCCATTCAAGACACTCAGATGATCAAAAATAGTTATACCTTCAGCCATTTACAATTTATGAAATTGCTCCTTCAAATATTACCTATTTGAAATACTTTTGGTTTGGTACAATTCCTCAAGTTTCTCCCACAACTCCTTTGTTGTAGACAATCCAACCACATTAGCAAGAACATTTTTAGCTAAGCACAAGCGAATTTGACTTGCTGCTTTCATGCCTAGCTCTTCCCATTCTTCATCACTAATTTTGGATTTTTCTGAGTCTTTACTACTTTTAGATTTTTCTGGATCCTTATCACCTTTTCCGCTAGTTGGCCTCTCTTTCAATGCCTTGTGTAATCCAGAGTGGATTAACACATCCTTGACTTTCACTTGCCACAAGCCAAAATTAATTCTCACATCAAATTTCTCAATCTCAAATTTAGTCCCCATCTTGTTTATCAGTACTAATAAATGGACAATAGTAATGAAAAGTACCCACTAAATTAGTTCCCAGGAAAGAGAGGTAGATCACAAGGGATACACTTAAGTACCAAGTCTTTCCTTAGCCAAAACCTCTTTAGATTGTACCTATTCCCACTATTACCAAATATACAAGTACCCCAAAGTAACTCCACCAAAATCAGACTCTATTTACTACTCCACCGGGATGAAATTTCTGCTTGAGAACAATAATTTTAATTTAGAAATTTTTTCTGATGTGGAAGATCAGACAAAGCTGCAACCACAAAGTATACTAAAATTTCAAAAGAATTATTCCACACCGAAGGCTCTGATACCACTTGTTGGGAAAAATTGACTATTTTTGCCGCCCCTTTCGGACTGCTTTTAAGCAAAAAAATAACAAAGAAATTAAAGAGAATAACGACACAAAGATTTAACGTGAAAAACTCCCCAATTGGAGAAAAAACACGGGCCTCCTAGAAAAATATTCACTATATAAAAATTATTACACCATATTATACACAATATTTTTCTCACACACCCTCACTTCCTAAAATACTATTCTCAAAGAGATCTCCAAGAGAATTATCTCTAAACCTCTTTAATAGTAAACAAGGAAAGAAATATTTTTGTGTGTTTCAACAATGAAGGAGGTGGAGTTTATTTATAACTTCTAACCTCCTCCCAAACAAAGTAAATTTTTGATGTGGGATTTTCTTTCTTCAAAACAAACTTCAACATATATCTGATTAAGGAAAAATTAGAATCGTTGGAAAAGATAATTCAATTATATATCTCTTGGGGTGTCTTTAGATCATAAATTCTTTAGAGAACAAAAGTCATGTTTTTTTAAGATGACTATAGTTATATACATCCCAGGAATTTAATCGCTAAGGGATGTTTTGACTTGTCTATAAGTTAAGAGCTATTTAGGGTCTTAATACAGGTCTAACTCACTTGTAAAACTACCAAACGTGAGGCTTGATTCCTATATCCTTCACTTATTTGGATACGATTCATATCTTACGACTCATAATAAGTCATTACAACTTGTAGCCACCACTCGTAACTTGGACAGAAACTTAGGGAACCTATACTGTTGAACTCACTATTTCACTTCATACGACTTGTATAGTAATCTTACGACACTAAGGAATGAGTCATACCTAAAATAGAATGTCAACCATTTCATACTATCTTGGATACGACTTAACATACGACTCGTATATTGTACATACGACATAAGAAAAGGAGTCGTACGTTGCACAATGATCTTGAAATGTGGTGTATTACAGTAGTTCTAAAGATCACACTTGTCTTAATTTTAGGCTAGAATATCATCCTTTATTATATATATAGATATGAAATATGAAACAGTATTAGATATTTTAATAATTAACAAAAAAAATTGTTTCTTATGAAATAATAGTTTTTTGTTGAAAGAAATCAAATAAGTAGTTTTTAAGATAACACTTATTTTAATTTTAGGCTACACTATCCTCCTTTATTTTATATATAGATGCATAGATATGAAATATGAAATATCTAATAGTATTAGCTATTTAAATAATCAACAAAATAGCTTTTTGTTGTAAGAATTCAAATAGGTAGTTCTAGAGAGGACTTTTGTCTTAATATTAGGCTAGAATATATATATATATATATATATATATATATATATATATATATATATATATATATATGAAATATTATTAGATATTCAAATAATCAACAAAATAGATTTTTGTTATGAAATGATAGTTTTCTGTTGTAAGAATTCAAATAAGTAGTTCTTAAGATGAGACTTGTCTTAATTTTAGGATAGATTATTTTCCTTTATTATATATATAGATATAAAAATATGAAATAATATTAGATGTTTTAATAATCAATAAAATAACTTTTTATTATTAAATGATAGTTTTTTGATGTAAGAATTAAAATAGGTAGTTCTCAAGATGACACTTGTCTTAATTTTAGGCTAGACTATCCTCTTTTATTATATATAGAGATATGAAGTATGAAATAATATTACATATTTAAATAATCAATAAAATAGTTTTTTGTTATGGAATGATAGTTTTTTTTTTGTATGAATTCAAATAGGTAGTTCTCAAGATGACACTTGTAACGACCTAAAAATTTGATGAAACATGTGAAATTTATGATTTTGTATAATTTGACTGTTTTACCCCTCACTGTAGTTGTATTATGATATTTTTGGGGTGTGGCAGTGTTTGGTATGATTTTACAAGTTTTAAATCTCATTTCGACCCTTGGCTTGGAAAATTATGATTTTGAATTTCAGGAGTCAACTTTATGAAAACGATATTTTTTTTAAAATCTTATATTGTCAACGCATTTGAAACATCAAATTTAGTGTGGTTGCATAGTTCGTTTGCATATATCGGACTCTAAATGAATTCTGAGCACCCCGTCGAAGTTTGGATGGGACTTTAAAAAATTGCTGCTTTTTTTGTGCAGATTTTTTGTTATAAATATAGCAGATATTTCACGTTTTGGTCTATTTGGCTCATTTTTCATCTTGCCTATTAGGAGTTAAGCCCTAAAATAGTGCGGGATTTTAAAAGTAAAGTTTGTGAGAGCTTGGGAAGCTAGATTAACACCTATTTCTCGGTTTCATTACAGATTTAAGGTAAGAATTCATTCTTTCTTAGTAATTTCTTGATTAATTTCTCAAAACCCCAAAAATCTTAGGGCATGATTTTAAATCCAAATTTCACTCTTTCTCACTTGAATAATATTTTTATCTTATAATTACTAGTTTTTTATCAATTTAACGTTCAAAACAACTCCGATTCTTGATTTTAACTCGAATTTCAAAGATTTTATCCAGGAAAACTCAAAAATGGTTTTTCTTCAATTTGAACCTCATTTTTGACTCGATTTAACTTGAGTTTCAGCTGTAGGTTCCTAAAAATATGAGGAACATGTTTTTGAAGTAAAGTTTTTATTTTGCCCTTCTTTTTTGAAAACCCATTTTGGGGTTCCGTTTTGACCCCGAAACAAAAATAGTCAATATGGGTGTCATTGATTTTGTATTGACGCGTAGATTTCATGCTTTATATTTTTAGTGGAGTTCAGAATTGTTCGTACAAATTAAATTCGCAGATTCAAGTGTAGCGAACCGATTTTGACTTTCGAGGTAGGTTATAGCTAAACTCTTTCAGACTGAGTTGGGTAGTAAATGATGAGACAAAATGCATGCTAAAGGTCATAACTAATAATAAAAAATGGTTATCTATATGTTGTGCCCATGTGAGTGGTTATATGTGATGTAATTATCGAAATTGAGATATTATATGATATGTGTGACTGTGTGGGGTACTATGTGATATTAATAGCCTTGAATACATATAAATAATTGTATTGTGTTGTTAAAGTGATATTGTAGTACCATTGGTGTATTGTGATTATATTCATACTTTATTGACAAATGAGTCGTGAAAATTCATGGTTGATACGAAAATAATGAGAGGATATTTACGCATATGGTTGTGAAAATGTATCATTGTGGTTGGTTGTGGAGATATATCATTTGGTTGTTTGGGAAACACTCATTGTGATTGGTTATGAGCATTACATCTTCATATCATACCCATTCATGAAATATTGGTACCACTGTGGAAACATCTGACAAACACTGGTAACACCTTTTTAAAAGATATTACAACACCTTATAAAACTCTTTTCGAGGGATACGCCGGAAAAGAGATATGAGATATATGGATTGTATATGGGTTGACGAACCTCCCATGGGTCCTGCATTGGGAGGCTTGCCTCCGTAAGTGTATACGGGGATTGTGCGACGATCCTGGAGGTTGTACGATGACCTCGTGCATCATCATCATCATCATCATCATTATCATATACATTGCACTTGCTTTATTGTGTTTATGTTGTGTTGTATTGCCTTATTGACTAGTCATCTATGTATTTGTCTTACCTTCCTTTACTTGTATTTGATGGTCTTGTATCTATATGTTCTCTTTTGTTCTATTTATATGTGACATAATGTGTACTTGTGTTCTATATCTTGATGTGTTGTTGTAATATATGTGAGATATTAGAACTACTATTACAAGCGGTGTGGGCTACCATTGTGGGATATCTTCTGATTGAAGGTGACATGCCCTTAGTGTATATTTTGTATAATTTATTTACTACTTTTATTGGTCGGCCTATGATACTTACTGAATACAAGTGGACCATACTCATGCCTACTGTGCACTGAATATCTTTTGATCTGTGTGATGGATGGCGGAACGGACTGTGCCAGCAGCTCCGAAATACCGATTTTAGGCTAGGTAGGCCTTTCGTTTGGGTCTCGACAATCCCGAGCTCATTTCGACCTATTGGTCGGAAAGTTGAAAAATTAGAAATATAGGTGTGGGACCCACATTTGATCGAAACAGTCTCGACTGAAAAATCTGACTTCACCAATAGATCTAGAATGTCGATTTTAAGGTGTTAGCATGATTGATATTTTGGATAAGTTCTTTTTGCATTGTTATAATTACTTATATGGTTCGGCTTCATTCTAGAAGCCTTACCTTGAAATATTTCTGTCTTTTCCTCTTTTCATATCATTTTGGGTAATAGGCTTACTTGTCAAGGTACGCCACAACAAGTGTCATCATGACCCTTATTTTTGGATCGTGACAACACTTGTCTTAATTTTAAGGCAAGACTAACCTCCTTTATTATACATATAGATATGAAATAACATTAAATGAAATAATATGAAATCATTGTAGTTTGCATCAACTACGAATGAATCTTACTTGTCTTTTTTACCAAAATATGAAGTATGAAATAATATTAAAATAATCAACAAAATAGTTTTTGTTGTGAAATGATTATTTTTTGTTGTCAGAATTCAAATAGGTAGTTCTCATGATAACACTTGTTTTAATTTAAGGCTAGACTATCCTCCTTTATTATATATACTAGTATTAGTATCCGCGCGATGCGCTATTGGTATTAAATGAAATTAGTTATAGAAATTATTATCTTATTGATTTTATATAAAAAAAAAAAATCTATTCAATATCGTTCACATATTTGAAATTAATAAATTTATGCAATATGAAAAATAACTATTAAAATATTGAACTTAATATCATTAATTACATAAAACTTAAGCATTTCTTTTCAAAAGTTAGTATCCACATGCAAATAATATTATATTGTAATATAATTATTTGAGACTATTAAATAATATTGTGATCTATATTGATTTATTTTGTAAAAATAAATAATAAAACTACAAAAGAAAATGCATATTTAACATAACTATTGTTAGTTAAGTGACTTACTTATAGATCTAATTATAAAAATAAAAAACTAATGAAAGATATGTTTTAGAGTTATGCACATGAGATTTCTCTGTAAAATATTTACTTGAAATTTAAATTTTTTTATATTCAATATTTTAATTTGCACCCTCATATCAAGAAGAAGAAAAGAGTTTCCCTTTTTCTTTTCTTATCTTAATAGATTTTTCTTTCAAAGTGGATTTTGTATTCCTTTGCACGATTTTAGTCATAATATATTTTTTATAAATTTAAAATATTTTTGCATCAAGGTAAATATTTTGAGCAAAGTCTCAATAATAGTCAATTTTCCCTCTCTCACATTTTTTTTATTACCATTTTTTCAACAAATAACTTATAACATTATCTAAAGTCCTAATCTTTCTGCATGATTTCACAATGTTCACTTATTCTCTTATGATAATGGACCAACAAATATTAATGAATCTTATTTTATATTATTTTTTTGAATACATGGTTTGGCCCTTCATAAGTTTGAATATTCACTCTTCAACTCTATTTTCGATCAACCCTATCATACTTTCTCAATTTACTCAGTTTGAATGAAATTATAAATATTAATCACTATCGAAATTGAATTCCCTTCCATCTTAGAACAAGGGGTGGTAAACGGGCGGATTGGATTGGATGGATGGGTTAAATATGGATCGAGCAAAAATGGTTTGGATTGCAATCCGCCCATATAAATATGGGTAAATATGGATTTGATAAAAATGATTTCAACCCACTTTAACTCCCAAGTAAAAAATTTAAAACTTCTATATCATATCAACTTGACTTTTTTCCATTTTTTTTAGTTTTTTCTTTTTAGTTTTTTTGTCTCTCTTCTATATGTAGCCTTTAGTTTTCTTTTTGTTTCTTTTTTCATTTTTTTGTTATTTCTTTTTTTTTTCTCTCCTCTATCTCTACCCTCTACCTTTTGTTTCTCTTTCTTTTTTCTTTTTTTTCCCTTTTCCTTTTAGTTTCCTTTTTTTTTTCTTTTACTTCTTTCTCATTTTTTTCTTTTTTGGTTATATTTTATGTTTTATGTTTTTTTTTTAATTTCGAAGAACATGGTTAAGTCGAGTACAAATTATGAATGATGACTAAAATATCGTAACCACTCAGTATATTTGTTTTCACAATCATCTTTTTTCTTTTTCCTTTTCTCCTTTTTCATTATTTTTTCTTTTTGATTTTTTTTGTATTTTTTTTCAACTCTTTCTTTACGCTTTTTTCTCTTTTCTATCTCTAACTTCTACCTCTCTTTCTACTTTTTTTTTTTTAATTTTTGGTTTCCTTCTTTTATTTTTCTATTTTTGGTTTCCTTCTTTTTTTATGGTAACGAAAATACCATAAACGCATATTGATTTATATCCGTCCAACATTTATAATTTGAGGGCTACGTGGATCTTCAACCATATATATTTTAGTCTCAAGAAAATACAATTAATTCACATATTTTTTTGGTTTTTCATCCGGTGTCTGGTGCCTGCATTGGAGCCCCGACTAATCCAGATCAGGCGTTGCAAGGCCCATTAAGGTGGCAGCGCTCCTAACAGAGTTTTCTCCATAACCAGGGTCGTACCCTCAACCTGTGATTAAGGGCGGAGCATCTCCATCCACTGCACCACAACCCATGTTGATTTTAATTCATATATTTATTTGTATATAAATACAAATGATAAATTGCACATATTGACAACTAAACTATTCAAATACGCATAATAAATTTATTTGAAATATATAGTATGATACAAATAAATTTAACGTAAAAAAATATAAAATGTAATGACAAAAAAAATATAAGAAAAAGAATATAAAAAAATAAGAAAAATGACGAACTAAGAATGAAAAAGGGGGAAGCGGAAATACAAAAAAAAAGAATGCAAAGAAATAAAATTGAAAAAGAAAAAAATGATGAAAAATAAGAAAGAAAAAAAGTGTAAGAAACGAGTAAAAAATAAGTGGAAAAAATGAAAAAGAAAAAAAGTAAATTAAAGGAAAAAGAAAAGAAAAAACAAAAAACAAAGAAAAAAAATAAAGAGAAATAAAAGATAGAAAAAAATAATAATAATAATCAAGGAGTGAGACTATGGATTATATTTAATTGATAAGAGATGTTATGAATTATATAGGCTAAATGGGATAATTAGAATCTTATATTTATTAACTCATGTAGGTCTCAAGCGAATACGAATGATGGAATAAGAATGAGAAAGGGGAAAGCGAAAAAAAAAGAATACAAAGAAAAAAGAAATAAAAAAATAGTTGAAAAAATGAGAAAGAAAAAAAGAAATTATAAGGAATGAGTAAAAAATGAAAAAGAAAAAAAGTAAATTAAAGGAAAAAAGAAAGAAAAAAAGAAGAAGAAAAGAAACTAGAAAAGAAAAAAAACTGAAACTTTAAGCATAGGTGAGTGATCTCTGTGTTTAAATGGGTACCCATATTTTAACCATTTTGTCTATATTTGTATGAGCTTTTAAAATGAGTTGAAGTTCATATTTACCCATTTGAAATATGAGTGATTCAATTCACTAAATATGAGTTAAATGGACTCTTTTCACAAATATGGGCTGAAATTGTCACCCCTACTTAGAACATTCAACTAATACTTAATCTCTCATGTTCATTAGTACAATAAGATATTAATCTTATTCATCTTTATCCTTATATTTTACAAAGTAGATCAAAATAATTATTACACCAAAAGATCTAAAATATTCTAAAATTGGAGTTACAAATATAAATATAAAGATAAACATGATTGAACTCATTGCCTGTTTATATCAACTAAAACAAAAAAATAAGAAAGTTTGTTGCATAATGTTTATAAATAACAAATGATAAATGAACTTTACTTTCACATTAGTACAATTTGCTACGTAAAAGTACAATAATATTTGCAGTAAGAATTTAAATATAACGAATTTGAAAAAATCATTGTTCATAAGTATTTGATTTATTGAATTTAAGCACTGACCATTGAGCATCAACCACGAATTACTCACCCAAATTTTGATCTCCGAGCTATAGCTTTTGAAATAATAATCCTAGTTTCGAGTCAATTTCATAGGTAGTTATACAACTATCACTTTTTTTTACTAAGGTCACTTGACTATCATTCCTAATACAATATCACAAAACTTTTAATATACGATTCAAATCACACAATTTTATTTACAAATTAATTGTTAATCATAACATATAGAAATATAGTATAGACAAATTAAGTGTTAATCCTAATATATAAAAATATAATGGATTAGTAATTTAGTATCATAGTTTATTACTTTTTGAAATCATATTATTATCTCACTAAAATCTAAAGCAACAATATTTGCAATGTAAGAAAATCAACTATCTAATATCAATCTTAGTTTCTTCATATTTAAATCTTAAATCTTCAAAGAGTACAAATTACATTTTTTTTATAAAACATAAAGTATATGAATATCGGCTCATAAATTTTTCACCAAACATGTAGAAAATAAAATGAATGTGTAATATAACCTGTATATTTAGTTGACTTGATAAATCAAGGAATCTATTCTAAAACAATACTCAAAGTAAATTGAGATTTTAGCGATTATCACGACAAGATAAGTTGCAGCAGAAATCACTTGCACAATTCATCTTCTCCAACATGTTATGATAGAAATTAATTATCTTTTACAGAGTGTAGCCTTCTTATATAGTGATAAACAATTATGACATTAGAACTTCTAGATTAATTGCAGTTGATACAATATTCTTTTCCATATATATATGTATATAATTGTTAATTGATTATTCATTTTCAATCTATATTTTTCAATCAATTTTGTCATGCTTCCTTAATTGACTTAAATTGATTGAAATCATAAATACTTTTTTTCATATAAATATTCATTTTATGGTAATACTTCAATTGCATATATTCTAACTTATTAGTAACTCGCACCTACATTTCATCATATGAAAATTATTATAAATTTTTGTTTATATTTTTATTATTAAGAAATATTTATTCCTATTCATTTTATTGATCTGTACATTTAAATTTTTATATAAAATAATTTAACATTTTTTAATTAATTTTTCTTCATCAAAACGAAGTATTTTTTTCAAATTTGATAATTCTAAAATCCAAAATCATTCTTACAGACATATATAAGGTTATATAATTGATCAATTAAAGAATAACTTTGTAAGGAAAAATTTTATTTGACTTCGAATATTAGTTAGGACTATGTAATTTTGGTAGTTATTTATGAAAAACATTATGCAATATTTTTTGTGTAGTAATATTCATTTTAAAATAAAATTCAATATTTACTTATTTTCAATCTACCCTCCTTTTAAATTCAAGACTATCATTTATTCATTTTCTAATATAGAATGATAGTGTAATTACTCATTGATTAAATATTCTTAATTATGAAAATCCTTTCATTAAATATGAATGCATATTATTTTAAATATAGATTGCTGAAAAAATATCAGATGAAAATCCTTCCAATAAATATGAATACATATTTTTTAAATAAAATTTCTTGAAATATATTGAAATAAATTTCTTCTATTTTTTAGTCCAAAGTTACCATTTGAGTGATCACATCTTTTTCATAATATTTTTAATTTTGGAATAACTCTTTGATTATTATATTTTTTCCGTATAAGTTGTTTGATTACTAATTGGTTATTCTCTTAATTGATATTTCTTGATACTTTCTTGATTTAGTCAATTGTAATAAAATCATAAATATTCTTTTTTACATAATATTGTTATTAAATTAATTATATACACATTTTGAGTGATGACATCTTTTTCATAATATTTTTAATTTTGGAAGGACTTATTTGTCATAATAATCTTTTTCATATAAGTTACTTTATTATTAATTAGTTTTTCTCTAATTGATTTTTTTTTGTAATACTTTCTTAATTTACTAAATTGTAGTGAAATCATAAATATTTTTTAAATAATATTATTATTTAAATTAATTGTGTATATTTTTTAGGGATAACATCTTTTTCATAATATTTTTTTATTTTGAAATGACTTTTTTGATTATTATAATCTTATTCATATAGGTTACATGATTACTATTTACTAATTGATTTTTTGTAATAATTTCTTGACTTACTCAATTGTAGTAAAATTATAAACATTTACTTTTTATAATACTATTATTTATGTTGTTTAAATTAATTGTTCACATATTTTTAATTTTGGAATAACTCTTTCATTATTATATTTTTCTATATAAGTTGTTTGATTACTAATTAGTTATTCTCTTAATTGATATTTCTTGATACTTTATTGATTTAGTCAATTGTAATCAAGCCATAAATGTTCTTTTTCATATAATATTGTTATTTAAATTAATTATATACACATTTTGAGTGATGCCATCTTTTTCACAATATTTTTAATTTTGGAAGGACTCATTTGTTATAATAGTCTTTTTCATATAAGTTACTGATTATTAATTAGTTATTCTATAATTGTTTTTTTAATACTTTCTTGATTTACTAAACTGTACTGAAATTATAAATATTTTTTAAATAATATTATTATTTAAATTAATTGTGTATAGTTTTTGAGGGATAACATCTTTTTCATAATATTTTTTATTTTGAATTGACTTTTTGATTATTATAATCTTATTCATATAAGTTACATGATCACTATTTACTAATTGATTTTTCATAATATTTTCTTGATTTACTCAATTGTAGTAAAATCATAAACATTTACATTTTATAATATTATTATTTATGTTGTTAAATTAATTGTTCACATATTTTAAGGAGTGACATCTCTATTGAAATATTTTTTTTTATTTTGAAATGACATTTTGTTCATAGTAATTTTTTTCATATAAGTTGCTTGATTACTAATTGGTTATTCATCAAAATAGTCACCAAAATAAATTTTGTTGCCAAGAATAGATTCTTGTTGTCAAAATACTAAGTGGCTAGTTCTCAATATGCCACTTAGCATAATGTTAGTCTAACGTCTTTGTTTTATAATATATATATATATATATATATATATATATGAACTATGAAATTGTATTAGTTATTTAAATAATCGAAAAAATAGCTTTCTGTTATGCAATGATAGTATTTTGTTGTAATAATTCAAATAGTTAATTCTCAAGATGGCATTTGTCTTAATATTAGGCTAGACCATCCTCCTTTATTATATAAAGAGAAATGAAATATGAAATAGTTTTAGATATTTAAATAATCAACAAAATAGTTTTTCGTTATGAAATGATAGTTTTTTGTTGTAAGAATTCAAATGAGTAGTTCTCAGGATGACACTTGCCTTAATTTTAGGCTAGGCTATCCTCCGTCATTATATATATAGATATGAAATATGAAATAGTATTAGATATTTAAACATTCAGCAATATAGTATTTTGTTATGAAATGATATCTTTTTGTTGTAAGAATTCAAATAGGTAGTTTCAAGATGATATTGGTCTTTCTTTTGGGATAGATATCCTACTTTATTATGTATATATATATAGATATAGATATGAACTATGAAATAGTATTAGATATTTAAATAATCAATAAAACAGTTGTTTTTATGAAATGATAGCTTTTTGTTGTAAGAATTCAAATAGGTAATTCTCAAGATGACACTTGTCTTAATTTTAGGCTACACTATCCTCCTTTATTATATATATATATATATATATATATATATATATATATATATATATAT
>NC_061116.1:124766468-124804934 GCF_002878395.1 Capsicum annuum
CAATGGGGATTCTAAATCTCAAATTATTTTCAAGTTCCTACGGATGAATTTTGAGGGATCTTTATTTTTGATTTGGAGTTGAGGGTGTTATTCTTGAGAGATTTATGAAAAAGGAGTGTATTTTTTTGTTAATGAGCATTAATTTCGTGTTATGGAGTATATATAGGGGTGGAAGATGACCAAAATGTCCTTAAGAAAAGAGAGAAAGACGCAGTTGTCCCTCTGTTACTGGTTTGATAGGTTGAAGTAAATTGAACATAACTTTTTACTCAAATGTTTAAATTTGATGAAACCAATTGAATTGTAAAGAAGACTCAAAGGGATTTTATTTGATATACATAAGCTCTCATTTTTCATTATATATAGGTAGTTATAATCATTTGAAGTTTACCCTGAAATGCTGAAACACTGGGCACACTGGAGTTTCCACGCGACGCGGGCTTATCGCCCGGGGCTACTTTTTTGAGAACCCAAACGTGCCCTTACAATACTCAAAAAATTCTGAAACTCACCCGAGATGTACTAAGACCTTTCTCCGTCGCAATGAAACTTGAAAATCGTAAAACAGATGTCGGGAAGGTTGTCAAATAAATACCCAAAGATCGGAGGTCTAAATGAGAAAATTTCAACACTTAGCCAAATTTTTGAGTGCTAAGCTTCTCTTGGTAAGATTAAAAGGCTTTAACGACTCGAAAAACTTAAGGGGTATTACATTATCTCCCTCTTAGGATAATTCGTCCTCGAATGTGAGTTACTAAGATGAGGTTTCTGATAAACTAAACTTACATGAAGGACATAAACATCTGAAACATGACTATAAGGATGGAACCACTGATATACAGAGTTCTTATACTGAAAAGGCATATTCGATACATGTAATATCTGGTTGAACTCACTCCCAAATACTTGAATGAATCTGCAATGATAACTGATGCAAAGCTTGTAATACAAATTTGTGCATGTAACTGAATGGGGTATCTCCTCCTTGGGATATTATGTCGCTCTAAGAACACTTACTTCACTGATATAATGAGGGGATGCACAGGGCACCTATGAACTGGAACACAACTGAACCTCGGGAGTCTGAAACTAATGCATAATACTTGATCTTAACTAAACTCGCAACTACTAGCATATTTAAGCTCAAATGGGAGAAAAGGATTTAACAATGCAAATCATAAATATAAAAGGCTCATAACTTACCCGAATCTATGTTAGGGAAAATTTTATGATCATGGCTAGCCTGAAGTGCATACAATCTGTTACGAGCTGAAGAATGACTACGTTGACTTTGGGGACATAGCTTAGGGCAGTCTCTAACATTGTGACCTGAATCACCACATCCAAAACACACATCACTACTGGCTCTACATACACCCTTTTGATTTTTACCTCATTCTTCACACAACGGGTATGTAAGACCCCTGTTCTCACTACCTTTGGACTTGGAGCATGTTCTACTAGCTGAGGATAGAGCTGGGACTGAAAACTTCTAACTATGGTGAGAACGGTTACCACCCTGCGACCCTGCCTTGAAGAAACTATGACTGATTCTTCTAGCTTTCTTATTAGATCTCTCTCTTTCCTTCATCTTATCTAACTTAATCTGCAATGCATGCATCATCAACCTAGCATGATCCATATATTTAATGAGCATATCACTTCTACACTTCTTCAATACCAACCCGGATACACCAGTCACAAACTTACTCATACTCGCTCTAGGGTCAGCTATCAACTCGGGGACATACTTAGCTAACTGGTTGAACTTAAGGAAATACTCCTTCACTGTCATGGAGCCTTGTCTTAGATTCATAAATTCTTGTAACTTTAATTCTCTCATCATAAGCGGAAAAACTTATCTAAAAAGGTATCCAGAAGTACTTGCCAAGTGATAGGAGCTTCATCATTTCCTCTACCCTTCCTTCATGCTACAACCCAGTCATATTCAATATCTTTCAGCCTATAAGATGCTAGTTCTATGCTCTGTTTTTCAGAAACAGGCATAAATTGGGTGATGTTTTTCACCTCTTCTAAAAATAATTGTGGGTCCTCACTACCTTAGACCCAAAGAACTTGGGACGGCTTATCTTGATAAAGTCATGGAGTATGGTAGCTACGTCATCACCCTACTATCGAGGAGCAGCAGCCTGATTATTGGTCTGCACAGTAATTATCACCATTTGGGCTAGCTCTTGAAAAGCTTTCCAAAACTCTGCATGTGAGACACTCTCATTCTAGGGATCAATAAGCTGAGGGACTGTCTGATTTCCTGTTCTCTTCTAGGGAGGCATGTTCTGTAAATAAAAAAGGAATAAGGATTAGAGTGAAAGTTCAGCTTGAGCTTTTACTCACTGTCACGAATTGAATATTGAAAGAAGGGAAACTTTTCCTACAACATCTTATAGCCTTCTCTACATAAATATGGCACGCAACACACCCATATACAAGACTCTACTCGATGTGGCTTTTCTAAGAGATGGAGGGTTTATTTAGGTGAAGTCCCATATTTTTGCTACAGTAGTATTGGCCACTGGTTTGGCTGGAACAACAATTGGGCCTTCATTCTGGGCTGCTACTAAATTGGCTATAATAGTAAATGCAGCCCTAAAGTTTGCATGGGAGACATGTTTATCCAGAGGATCTAGATGGGCTGAGGGGCTGACTGATCTCCCATTTCTCTTCCCTTAGATCTCTTTTAAGGTAAGTTCTATAAACAAAAGAGAAAAAAGATCAGATTGAGAATTTAAATTGAGCTTATGCTCACTCACACGACATGAATACTAAAAAAAGGGAAACTTTTCCTAAAATATCTCATAGCCTCTTGTCCATAAGTGTGGCACGCAACACACCCATGCAAAAGACTCTACTAGATGCACCTTTCAGACTTCCTAGGACTCTGTTAAACCTTAGGCTCTGATATCAAGTTTCTAGCACCCCGAGTTTTGTACCCTGAATTCTATACGATCCTCATAATTCTGAAGGACCATATGCTAACCCATGACTACTACCTGTTGTAATAATTGAATAATAATACTAAAATTATGCAAAAATTAGGTAAAAATCTGTTGTAAGGTTCAAAATTGAAATAATACTGAATACGGTATATCAATACCAAAACTAAAATAACTGTCTGAAAATACTCTAGTCTAAGAACGCCTCTAAACTGTCTAAATAAGGAGTTGATGGGACAAGTCCCCAACTAAATCCGTATACTAAACTACTGATCAAAACTGGAATAATAATAATATCCTCAAACTATGAGGACTCACCACTAAGTCTGCTGCTGATAATCTAGGCTGCTAAGAGCAGTAGGAGCCCGAGCGTCTGAACCTATGGTACAAGACACCATAGTGCAAGAGAAAATTATGTGTCAGTACTTTGAATGTAATGGTATGCTAAGTGAGGTAGGCTGAATGCATAGGTTCATGAACAATAACTGACCGAATAGCCTGAATATGACTGACCGAGAGTATATGCATAAATAAATAACTATAACTAAGATTATGATAACACTGAGTACTGAGTTCTGAATAATGATTTACTGATACCTGAG
The DNA here is from genome assembly GCF_002878395.1 of Capsicum annuum. Classification (NCBI taxonomy): domain Eukaryota; kingdom Viridiplantae; phylum Streptophyta; class Magnoliopsida; order Solanales; family Solanaceae; genus Capsicum; species Capsicum annuum. Next base: position 124,770,025 of record NC_061116.1, read on the forward strand.
ATTACTGATATTGTAATACTGATAAACTGAGTGACTGCATCTGACAGTCGTGATTTTGTAGAACTTATCTGAGTTCTGTATTAAACTGGGTGACTATATCTGATAGTCCTGAATCTGTAGAATTGGATTGAGTTTTATTCTGAGATTAAATCTGAAACTAATACTGTGGGAGTTAATCATCTAATCGACATACCCCAAATAAGGTAACTGGGGTCCAACCTGTAATTCGAGTTGGAAAGGTGTCAGTACCGTGCCCGGGTAAAGACACTGAAAAGTCACCCTCATCTAGTAGGTGATCTGAACGAGAATGGTGGTACCCTCATCTGGCAGGTTAAATCACCACATAAACCCTCAAATAGTAGGTTGATATGTCAACCTACGTAGTTCTGGATTGAAAGGACTGATTCTAAGGATCACACCCTTTACTGGCAAGTGAGTCCCCATCCTTGGGTTCACTTAGTGTTATATCCTACTCCCAACTGAATAAACACTGGACTAATTTCTAAACTAGGCTAAGTTGTACTGAACTGTTACTAATTAGTACTGTCTAACTGAACTGAACTGAGTTCACTGAGTTCTGAAATCCGACTGAATACACTGAGTTCTGGACTGAGTATTGAATTGAACTGGACTGATACTAAGTTTACTAAGTATTCCTGAGTTCTGTAACTGACTGGATTTTACTGAGTTCCATAACTGACTGAGAGTACTACAGATCATGACATGATTGAAACTATTCTGTAACTGATACTGGCTCTAGGTAAACATCTAAATTTTTGGGTATTAAATACCCCTGGACTTGATTATGAAAGTGGAGCATCACATGTTCTTGCAAAGCATAACAATGCACAATTGTTCATAATGCAACTTATAGAGGCATTTTATCAAACACTTGAATGGCATGAACTAGTACACATGCTTACATGATATAATTTCTCTATTTAACTCATATGAACAATTCATCAAACACTTGGAAGGCATAGTATATGCACATAATACTAGTCAACACATGAGCATCCCAATTTCAAGGTTTTAGCATGAATTCACATAATACTACACACATAATAATTGATTTCACATGAATCTTTAAATTTATCAAGGATTAGTAACCCCATTAACATAATAGACATGAATATATTCAAATAAAAATCATGAAATTTGTAATTCGTCAACGTGTAGTTTAAAAGTGTTTCTTGAACTCCAAGGTTGGAAAGAAACCCTTGGATGAACACTTAACATACCTTAATGTTTGATTTCTTGAAGAGTTATGTAGTGTTCTTGAGGTTTGATCTTGACATTGATGTTTTAGGATTTTGTTCTTGAGAGCAATTTGAGAGAAAGTGTAATATGCTTTGTGAGGGCTGAATTTTGTGTTTATGGGGCTGGGTCTAGCCGCTATTTTAATTACTTAAAATTGGGTCAGCGATGCGCAGACCGACGCGCCGCATAGATGGGATCGATGTTATAACCGACGCACCGTGTTGAGTCCACATCTGTTCACTAGAAATTGCATAGGGAGCTGGGAGAAAATATTCATCGACGCGATTGGCAATGCGTCCTGTCGAGATCACGTCGATACACTGGTTTAGGCTTCCAAAGGTGCTTCAAATGAAGTCCAAAAAATCCAAAACTTGTCCAAAAACACCTACTTGCATTCCTGATCATGAATCAACTTAAATATCACCATTTGATGGTCGTAAAGGTCGTGATATAAGATTACCAACGTTCGAAGGCTGAAATAATTCTAAGTATGAATACTTAGCAAAAAATTTTCTAAGTCTGGGACATAGCTAAAAATTTTCTAAGTCTGGGACACCTTATCAAGCTATAATGAATGAAATTAAGCTTAGGATTTTGTGGGGTCTTACACATAGGTCAACCAAGCAAAGTAGTAAATAAAGAATACAAAATATTCACTAAGGGCACATCACGTGTAATCGTCCCACAATGGTAGCCCACACTACTTGTACTAATAGTTCTAATATATCACATTCACACCAAGATAGAACACGAGTATACATTATCTCACATAAAAGTAGAACAAGATACAAGATCATCAAATCTAAGTAAAATAAGATAAGACAATTACATAGATGGCAAGTCAATATGACAATACAACACAATATAAACACAATAAAGTAAGTGTAATGTGTATGATGATGATGATGCATGGGGTCATCGTACAACCTCTGAAATTATCTCACAATCCCCGTATACACCTACAGAGCTAAATCTTACCGATGTAAGACCCATGGGGAGTTCATCAAACCGTATACAATCCACATATCTTATATCTCCTTTTTGACACATCCCTCCAGTGTTTCTCAAATGTTGCCACGGTGGTATCAATATTCCATGAATGAGTATTATATGAGAATATAATGCTCACAACCAATCACAATGATTATTTTCAAGACCAACCACAATGATATATTTCAACAACCATGTGAGCCAACATCCACTCATTATTTCAGTTTCTTCTATGAATTTCACGTCTCATATGCCAAATAAAGTATGAATATAATCACAATACATCAATGGTACCATATTAAGCATCTTAACAATACAATATAATTATTCACAAGTATTCAAGGCTATAAATATCATATAGGACCCCACACGGTTACACATATCACATAATAACTCAATTTCGACAATTACATCACTTATAATCCCCACACGGGCACAACACATAAATTGCCATTTTTCATTATTAGTTTCCACTCTTAACATGCATTTTGTATCATCAATTACTACTCATCTCAGTCCGAAAAAGTTAAGCCATAATCTACCTCAAAACTAGAAATCGATCCGCTACACTTCGAACCTATTATCTTAGTTTTCATGAAAAATCTCGAACTCTAATAAAAATATCAAATATGAAATTGACACATCAAAACAAAAAACTAACAACACCCATATTGACTACTTTTAGTTCGGGTTCAAAATGGACCCCCAAAATGAGTTTTTAAAAAAAAGGGTCAAAATTAGAACTTTTCTTCAAAAACATGTTCCTCATATTTTTAGGAACCTATATATGAAAATCCAAGTTAAATCGAGTCAAAAATGAGATTCAAATCGAAGAAAAATCATTTTTGACCTTTACTGGACAAAATCTTTAAAATCCGAGTTAAAATCAAGAATCGAGGTTGTTTTGAAAGTTAAATTGATGAAAACTAGTAATTATAAGATAAAATATTGTTCAAGTAAAAAGAAGTGCAATTAGGATTTAAAATCAAGCCCTAATATTTTGGGGGTTTTGAGAAATTAGTCAAGAAATTACTAAGAAAATGGTGAATTCTTACCTTAAATCTGTAATATAACCCAGAAATAGGTGTTAATCTAGCTTCCCAAGATCTCACAAACTTTACTTTTAAGCTCCCACACTATTTTAGGGTTTATCTCCCAAGAGGCAAGATGAAAATAAGCAAAATAGGCCAAAAAATTGAAAAATCTGCTATTTATAGCAGATTTTTCGGTAATATCAGTTTTTCTGTTCAATCAAACTTCAATGGGGTGTCCGGGATTCGTTCGGAGTCAAATACATGCAAACAAACTATGCAACCATACTAAATTCGACGTTCCGGATGGGATGGAGATATCAGATTTTCAAAAAAGTATTGTTTTCATAAAGTTGACCCCTAAAACCCAAAATTATAATTTTCCAAACTGAGTGTCGAAATGAGATTTAAAAGCCATAAAATCATACCAAACATGCTAACACTCTAAAATCAATATTATGGATCTTCTAGCGAAGTGAGATTTTCTATCCAAGGTCGTTTCAATCAAATGTGGGTCTCACACCCGTATTTTCAATTTTTCAACTTTCCAACCAATAGGTCAAAATGAGCTCAGGTGCACCGGGACCCAAACCAAAGGTCTACCTAGCCTAAAATCGATATTTTGGAGCTGCTGGCATAGTCTGTTTGATCTAGATCAATAGATATCCTCATAAGTCCAAAATAAGGCTCTCGAAGCCATCAAAAACCACAATATTGCATATCTGATACCATAATGCATCAAAAATCATGTCAATCACTCCCACACCCCAGAAATACCATAATTCAACTACGAAAAGGGGTAGAAAAATCAAATCATAAATTTCACATATTTCACCAAATTTTTAGGTCGTTACATCATCCACCACTAAAAATCTAGTTCGTCCTCGAACTAAGGCAAAAGAAATACCTGAATCAACAAAGAGCTGATGATAGGAAATATGCATATCAGTCTCAACCTCCCAAGTAGCCTCATCTACAGGTCGATGATGCCACTGAAACTTAACCACAAGATAACTCTAGAGTACAACCGCCTAACCTCCCTAGCCAAAATAGGGACTGACTCCTCAACAAAGGACAACTGCTCATCTAACTAACTTGACTCCAACAAATGACATGAGACTCATCAAGAATATAGAGGCAATGCATTGAAACATTAAAAACTTAATGAATATCTGATAGATCGAGGGGAAAAGCCAACTCATAAGCGACATCACCAACAGTCCGAAGAATCTAAAATTGACCAATATACCTGGGGCTAAGCTTGCCCCTCTTTCCAAACCTCATCACACACTTTATAGGTGAAATTCAAAGGAAGACACTATCACCAACACTAAATCTAAAGGCACAAAGTCTACAGTCAGTATAGCACTTCTACCTACTCTAAGCCACTCTAAGTCTATCCTGAATGACCTAAACTCTATCCAAAGACTCACGAGGCAAGCCTGTACCTCAAGGTGTCACCTATGAAACATCAAACCAACCCACTGGGGAGTGACAATGCCTACCATATAATGTCTCAAAAGGAGCTATATCAATACTAGAACAGTAGCTATTATTATATACAAACTTTGCTAAAGCCAAATGCTTCTCCCAAGCTGCCAAAATCCATCACGCATGGCAGAGCATATCTTCCAAAACCTAGATAGTCTCTCTAACTGGCCATCATTCTGGGAGTAAAACATCGTGCTAAGATCAACCCGAGTACCCAACTCATCCTAAAAAGTATTCCAAAACTGAGATATGAATACAAAGCCTTGATAAAAAAATAATAAACACCAACACATCGTGCAGACGTACAATCTTATGAATATAGATATAAACCAACCTCTCAGCACTGAATAAGACCTAAACAGGAATAAAATGAGTTGATTTGGTCAAGCAATCCATGATGACCCAAAAACTATCAGAACTATGAGATGTATGAGGTAAAGCAGTCATAAAATCTAGGGTAATGCATTCCCATTTCCTCTTAGGAATGGGCAACCTCTGAAGCAATCCACCTGGTCTCATATTCTTGGCCGTCACATCCTGACAACATAGGTAAAGAACCATAAAATCCGCTATATCTTTCCTCATATCACACCACCAGTAGTGTTGCCTCAAATCACGATACATCTTAGTCACACCTGGATGGATAGAATATCTGGAACAGTGGGCCTACTCCAAGATTAGCCTAATCCATTCACCCATTCTCGGTACACAAACTCAACCCCTAATCCTCAAAACTCCATCTAAATCAAGTGAGTCTTCCATAGCCTCCCCACCCAACAACTTATCTCGAATCAACCTCAATCCAACATCGTCAAATGATGAGCTCAAATCTTCTCTATCAATGAAGATCTAGCTTCCACAAATGAAAAACACGCCCAGGTGTCGAAATATTAAGCCTAACCTTCTGCAACTATATTAGCCTTTCCCGAATGGTAGAGAATAGTAAAGTCATAATCCATAAGCAACTCAAGCTAATAGTGTTGCCTCATATTAAGATCTCGCAGGGTAAAAAGGTACTGAAGGCTATGATGATCTGCGAAGATCTCACAACGGACTCCATACAAGTAGTGCCTCCCAACTTTAAGAAAAGCACAGCTATGCACAACTTCAAATCATGGGTAGGATAATTCCTCTCATGAGACTTCAATCTTGAGGGGATGCATACACAATCACCTTTCTTTCCTACATCAACACAACCCCAATCCAATACTGAAAGTATCACAAAACACAGTAAAGCCGACTTCCTCTATGAGAAATACTAATATAGGAGCTGAAGTCAATAAATGCTTGAGCTTTTGGAAGCCAAACTCACAAGCATCAGACCACTAGATGAAAATCTTTTTCTGGGTCAACTTAGTCAAAAGAGTTGCAATGAAAGAGAAACCCTCAAAAAAATGCCAATAATAACCTACTAAGACGACTAAACTCCAAATATCGGCGAGCGAAGTAAGTCTAGCCCAATCATAAACCATAACAATCTCAGCTGCATCAACCATAATACCTTTCTTAGTCACCACATGACGGACGAGAGAAATAGACTCCAACAAAAATTTGCACTTAGAGAAATTCACATACAACTTCTTATCCCTTAATCTCTGAAGCACAATCCGCAAATGCTCCTCATGCTCAACCTCACTCTTGGAATAAACCAATATATCATCTATAAATTCAACAACAAAGGAGTCGAGATACAGTTTAAACACCCAGTTCATTAATCCATGAATGCGGTAGGGGCACTAGTCAACCTAAAAGAGATGATCAAGAACTTATAATGATCATATCGATTCTGAAATATTGTCTTCAAAATATGCAAAGCTCTAATCCTCAAATAGTTGTAACCAAACCTTAAATCAATCTTTGAAAACACTGCAACACATTGAAGCTTATCAAATAAATTATCAATATGAGGAAAATGATACTTATTATTAACTGTCACCTTATTCAACTGTGATAATCAATACATATCAGCATAGACCCATCCTTTTTATTCATAAACAAGACAGGCACACTCCAAGGCAAAATACTAGGTTGGATAAACCCTTTATCCAACAACCCCTGCAACTGATCTTTCAATTCCTTTAACTTAGTTGAGGCAATCCTATAAGGCGAAATAGAAATAGGCTTGGTGCCTGACTTAACATCATAATCGAAATCAATACCTTGATCCAAAACCATACCAGGAAACTCTATAGGGACCACATCCATAAACTCACTAACAACTCATACAGAATCCAAGGAATAAGGTGAAACAATAATGATATCACGAATATGATCCAAGTAAGATAAAATCCCTCTCAACCAATTAATGAGATTGAACATAAGATATAATACTTTTAGGTTCCGAATGAAGTGAACCCTTCCAAGATATCCTTTCCACACCAACCAAAGCTTAAGTCACAGCCTTAGTAAACTAATCTAAGACAGCATGATAAGTAGCCAACCAATCCATTCCCAAAATAACATCAAAATTGACCATATCTAATACAAGTAAATCTACCAAAATCTAAAGCTCGACAAAAGTCACAACACAAGATCGGTACACTCGATCCACTACTAAAGAATCACTATCAAGGTTGGTACATGAATAGGTATGGAAATAGGCTCACTAACAGAATCAAAACTCAAAGCAAAATACACAGACACATAAGAGAAAGTCGATCCAAGATCAAATAATACTAATATAGGTCTAAAACTAATGGGAATGATACCTGTAATCACATCATCAGAATTCTCTGCCTCAGGTATGATTGGTATGGCATAACACTATCCACGATTACCAACTGGTTGAGTATCCTTACAACTACCACCACGGGTTCTACCATCTCTACCTCTCGCACCTTTGTTAGAACCCCTACCCCTCACAGATGAAATTAGAGTTGCTCTAAACATACAGCGAGAGTAGTCCTTGGCCAAATGGAAAATCTCATCACAAATATAGCAACCTCTACGACCAATCTCAATAGAAGAAAATACAGATGACCTCAAACGACCACCCTAAACTAAAAACTAGAAGATCCACCATCTGAACTCTATAAAGCTTCCTGTACTAGCCTACTATGGTGTCCACGAGAACCTCTAAAATCTTTACCTTGATAGGTCTGATTACTAAAATCACTAAAATATTGTGGATTCCTAGCATCTCCTTGAGATGCACTACGAATACCCTCTGTCATCTTAATATGATCCTCTATACTCTTGAAAAAAGCCCTAAACACAACCATCTGAGATGTAGCCAACTAAAGAGAAATATCCAACCCTTCACAGACTTTTAAATTTTCATAGACTTAATGGAAGTGCTATCATAGTAATATCTAAATAGGGCATGAAAGCGTGCCTCATACTCAACAACTGTTATGGAGCCCTGCTCCAGATGATCAAACTCATCTCGCATCCGATACCTCAAACTGTAAGGCACAAATATCTCTAGAAAGGCATCAGCAAACTAATCCCATGACAACTTAGATGCATCAATAGGCCTATAATCGACAAACAATCTCCACCAATATCTCATATCATCTCTCAACTAATAGTAGTATAAGCCACACCATCCACATAAAAAGAGTGAAATACAACTCAGAATACAAGGTATGAAAGAACTTTGCACATTAAAAAATAAAATGCAAGGAGTTTCCTAATGATGTCCTATGGCATCTCTAAGATAGATACGGACGTCTACGTACCGATCTGTAAGACATTATTAGACATTCTATTCTTACACCATTGAGACCAATGAAACCTATGTAACACCCTAAAAATGGGTCCCAGAGCGTCACACGGTTCTTAAGGCTATAAATAGCCCCAAGCTAACCCTTTTTGAGCCATTTACTACCCTTAAGCACTTATTTCAAGATAATTAAGACAACTCATCAGAGTATCATCAATCAAGTCTTACTGAAGTATAGATAAATACTGAAAGGTAACAAAATACGAAATATTTGACAACTCTGACCAACTAGTATGGAAAATACAGCCTGACAAGCCTCTACAAATCAACGTATCAATGAGCCATTAGGACAGGCCCTAACTAACTCAAACTCAAGGAGTAAAATAACAACTCATGACAAAAATGAAAATCTGGAGTTCAATGTCCAACCCACGTTGGGGAGAGCTGTCCTATCCTTTCCATTGGAGTAGTACCATAGTCATTAATTCAAACACTAGTGATCACTATATCAGCCTCAGGCTCACATCCTATGGGGGCACGTAGTTCTAGAAAAGTACCACACTTTTCGCTCGGTGTTAAATACTACTCCGGGACATAGCTCAGAAACTTAAAAGACAATCCACCTTAAACAATTCAATAATTCACATTAGGAGCCAATATGCTACCCTTTCATCGTAACTCAATCAAATGTGAATTTCTTTTCTCACTTGGGTTTCAAAACTAACTCTTTCACGACCAAAAAGGTCATATCGTTCTACATCATTTCAAATCATTCAAAACTTAAGATGTTTATAACACATAATTTCTCAAAATAACAATATTCAAATGGGGTTCAAGGACCCTTACATCAACATCACCATAACACTTCTCAAAATTCGTACTTCAGGTCATAAACATAAAAAAATCTCTCTTTAAAATATAAAAATTCATCTTTATATGCAACCACATTAACATTCTCATGAAAAAATCATAAGTCATAAATTCATATATTAAATTCATAGTAATACGTATCAAATCATGTATCTTTGTAAAAGAAAATCAACTTTGGGCACAAGAACGAAAGTGTTCTTGTTGAAAAACCCCACATAACCTAAACCTTAAGCTTTGGATGGACTTTTGACTCCGGAATTCTATTCACGAAAACAATGAGTGCTTCTTGTAGCCCACGGAATGGGGATTCCGAATATCCAAAAATTAATGAAAAGTCACAGTTGATTCTTAAGATACTTGAGTTTTTATGTTGAAACTCTAATGGGATTTCTTGAGAGTTTTGATGAAAATAGACTTGTTTTAGTGTTATTGGGATGTAATCATGTGTTAAAGATGATAGAAGATTCAAAATTTACCATTTTTCCATTAATGAAACGGATGAAAACTGAAAAATTTGGCCTGGCGCGATAGGCAGGGCAGCGCCCTGCTTAGAACCTGGGAGAACCCAGGGCGGCGCCCTACTTTCACCGGGGGAAGGAGTGAGGCAGCGCCCCACTTAGAGGGGGGTGAACCCTGGGCGGCGCGGGCCTAGCGCATTTAACTACTAGAATTGCAACCAAAACACAGCTTTAAGCTCGTCTAAAAATTCTGAAACTTACCCGAGATGTACTACGACCTTGCTCTATCGCAACGCAACAAAAATATCATGAAACATACGTCGGGAAGGTCACGAAATAATTCAACGAAGATTAAGGGTCCAAAATGAAATTAAGTGTGAAAATTCTAAGTTTTAAATTTAATGTGACTCACTTCGGAGGCTTTAACGATGATGAAACTTTATGAGGTATTACAATATTTCCCCCTTGGGAACATTCACTCTCGAAATTCGCTAGATACGTTAAGAATACAAGGGAAACGAAGGGTAAACAGCTGATGCAACTTTCTAAATTTTTCTTTACTTCATTCTACTTTTTGGATACAACAAGGAGTGCATAACTCATGATATAAAAGCTGAACAGTATAAAATAACACCTAAACCGCTGCAATTTTGAATATAAAAGTGATGACTTAGAGAAGAACAGTACCTTCGGCTTGATTTGAGCTTGCAGAAAATAGGGTGGATACTTGGATCGCATATCCGCTTCAGCTTCCCAAGTTGCACCCTCAAAAGATTGATTCCTCCATAACATCTTGACCAAGGGAACTTCTTTGTTCCTTACTCTTCGGACTTAGAAATCAAGGATCTCAATGGGGGTCTCATCAAAGGAAAGACTATTCTGAACTTCAGCGTTCACAGAAGGATCTACTACCACGGAATTGCCAATATGCTTTCTAAGTATAGAAACATAAAACACCGGATAGACAGATAATAATTCTGCAAAAAACTCAACCTTATACGCCACTTTCCCAACATGGATAAGAACTCTGTAGGGGCCAACATAACGGGGACTAAGTTTCCCCTTCTTCCCAAACCTCTTCACCCCTTTCATGGGTGAAGTTTTCAATTACACCGTCATAAAATTCAAATTCAAGGTCTCTCCTCCTCACATCTGCATCTGACTTTTGAAGACTCTGGGATGTTTTCAATCTTTCTCTAATCACTTTGACTTTCTCCATAGCCTCAAATACTGAATCAGGACCAATCACAGCAGTTTCACCTACTTCGAACCAACCTATGGGTGATCCACATTTTCTCTCACACAAAGCCTCAAATGGGGCCATGCTAATGCTAGAATGATAACTATTATTGTAAGAAAACCCTATCAATAATAAATGCTCATCCCAACTACCCTTTAAAGCGAGAGTACATGCTCTCAACATATCCTCTAAAGTCTAGATGGTCCTCTCCGCCTGACCATCTGTTTGTGGATGAAAGGCGAAACTCAAATGCACTTGGGTACCAAGACCCTTCTGAAATTCTCTTCAAAACTGTGAAGTAAACTGAGTAACCCTATCCGAAATGATAGACAAGGGAACTCCATGCAACCTGACTAACTCCCAGATATACAACTTAGCATAGTCTTCTGCTGTATAAGAAGTATGCACAAGCAAGAAGTGCGCAGACTTAGTCAACCTATCAACAATGACCCAAATAGAATCATGATGGCGTCGGGAAGGAGGTAAACCAGTCACAAAATCCATATTTATCTTTTCCCACTTCCAAGTGGGAATACTAAACTCCTGCATCTTGCCACTAAGCCTTTGATGTACTACCTTAACCTGTTCGCACGTCGCACACTTAGCTACAAACACTGTTGTATCTTTCTTCATTCCACTCCACCAATAGATTTCCCGTAAGTAGCGGTACATCTCAGTGGCACCAGGATGAATAGAATATCATACACCGTGCGCTTCAACCATGATTCTCTACCTTAGATTATCCACGTCAGGAACACACAGTCTACCATGCAACCTCAACACACCATCTCCCCCTTGGGAGAAAACCTCTACCTTTTGGCCCTTAACTGGCTCCCTCAGTCTGACAAAACTAGCATTTAAGTCTTGCTTCTCCTTTACTTCCAAAACTAAGGAAGATTCGGAACTACTCTGAACCCCTATACTACCCTTAGCAGAGTTAAACAACCTAAATCCTAGTCTAGCCAGATGATGCACATCACGAGCTAACTCCTTCTTACCTTCTTCAACATATGAAACACTACCCATAGAAAACCTGCTAAGGGCATCTTCCACTATATTGTCCTTCCCTGGATGATACAACATGCTCATGTCATAGTCTTTTAATAGCTCTAACCATCTCCTCTTCCTAAGGTTCAACTCTCTCTGGGTAAATACATACTGTAGACTTTTGTGATCCGTAAACACATCAACATAGACACAATACAAATAGTGTCTCCAAATCTTTAAAGCAAACACTACAGCAGCCAACTCTAAGTCATGGGTTGGGTAATTCTTCTTATGGGGTTTCAACTTCCTAGAAGCATAGGCTATAACCTTACTCCTCTACATCAATACACAACCCAAACCCACGCTAGAAGTATCACAATACACCACAAAGCCATCACTACCATTAGGAAGAGTCAAAACAGGGGTTGATGTGAGTCGAATCTTCAACTCCTGTAAACTCTTCTCACAAGAATTTGACCACAAGAACTTAACTTTCTTTTAAGTCAACCGTGTCATGGGAGACGCAATTGAAGAGAAACTTTCCATAAAACGGTGGTAATTGCCAGCTAGACCCAAGAAACTTCTAATATCAGATGGAGAGATAGGTCTAGGCCAGTTTCTAACAGCTTCTATCTTTTAGGGATCAACTCTAATACCTTTGGAAGAGATAATATAACCCAGAAAAGCAACTGACCTTAACCAAAATTCACACTTGCTGAATTTGGCAAACAATTGAGATGATCTCTAAGGGTTTACAAAATAATTTGAAGATGATTTGCATGGTCATCCTCACTACGGGAGTATTCCAGAATATCGTCTATAAATACTATGAAAAATATATCAAGATATTGTCTGAACACTATATTCATGAGGTCCATGAAAGTTATTGGGGTGTTGGTTAGCCCGAAAGACATAACAAGAAACTCAAAATGACCATAGCGAGTTCAGAAAGATATTTTTGGGATATCACACTCCCTAACTTTGAGTTGATGATAGCCGAATCTAAGGTCTATCTTAGAAAAGTAACTAGCACCTTGTAACTGGTCAAACAAATCATTTATTCTCGAAAGAGGATACTTATTTTTTATAGTAACTTTGTTTACCTGACGATAGTCAATGCACATATGCAAGGAACCATTCTTCTTTCGCACGAATAGGATAGGTCCGCCCCAAGGAGATACGTTGGGCCTTATGAAACCTTTGTCTAATAGTTCTTTGAGTTTCTTCTTTAATTTCTTAAGTTCTATGGGTGCCATATGGTAGAGAGGAATAAAAATAGGCTGAGTATCGAGAAGAAAATCGATCTCGAATTCTATCTCTCTATCAGGAGGTACCCCTGGAAGATCTTCCAAAAAGACATCAGGAAACTCATTAACAATGCTAACAGACTGAATAGGTAGAGTCTCAGACTTAGTGTCTTTGAATCTAACCAAATAATATATGCACCCTTTGGAAATAACCTTTCTAGCTTTGAGATGTGAGATAAAATGACTTTTAGAGGATACTGAATTTCCAGACCATACAAAAACAGACTCACCAGGAAATTGAAACTTGACTACACAGGTACGACAGTCTATGGATGCATAACAAGAGTGAAGCCAGTCCATGCCTAGAATAATATCAAAATCTACCATGTCCAACTCTATCAAATCAGTAAATATGACTCTATGAAGGAATGTAACGGGATACTTTTTATACACTTTCTGGGCAACAATTGATTCACCGACTGGGATAGAAACTAAGATAGGCTCAGGGATATTTTTGGGACTCACTTCAGTGTTCACAGCAATCAAGGGGTTACAAATGAAAAACTGGACCTAGGGTCCAACAATGCATAAATATCAAACTGAAATATACGAAGCATGCCAGTAACAACATCGGGAGAGTCCTCCTGCTCCTGGAGAGATGGTAAACAATAGAATCAGTTCTGGCATTGACCGCTAACAGTGCTCAAAGAAGCGCCCTGAGTTGGGGCTAGGTGAGTTACCGGAGCTAGAGCACTAGCAGTCTGAGTCTGAAGACGGTTATCACGTTTCCCTTGCCTGGTATGCGGGCACTCACGAAGTATGTGACCCAGGTTACCATACCCAAATCAACCTCTCTTCATACCCCAACACTCACTCAGATGGGTCCTACCACACTAAGCACACAGAGGATAATTAGGCCTGCTGCCAGCATTGTGCTGGGACTTGGACATAGATGGCCTACTACTTGTATCCTACCTACCTCTAGGTGCAGGAGTGCTAGCTGACGACGGTGCTGGCACAGATGAATGGCTCTGAAACTGAGGGCGGCCCCCTCCTTGAGATCTAGTCTGGCCATATTCGTGTTGCTCGAAACTAGATCTCTTATTCTCTCTCATCCTATCCCTCTCCTTTATTTTGTCTGCTTTGATCTATTGGGCATGAGTCATCAATATGGAAAGGTTTATCTCACGATTTAGCATAGAAGACCTGCACTCCTTAACAACATATCTCAATACCTCTGTTAAAAATTTACTCCTACTTAACCGGCTATTAGCTACCAGGTCAGGAGCATATTTAGCCAATTGGTGTCAAGTAGTACTCCTTAACAGTCATAGAGCCCTGCTGTAAGTTCATGAACTCCTCTAATTCACCTCTCTTATCTCCAATAGGAAGAACTTATCTAGAATGCATCCTGGAACTCTTGCCAAGTCATAGGAGAAACATCCTCTCTTCTACCCTTCCTCCAGGCAATGACCCAATTATAAGAAATGTGTTTCAACCGATACGATACCAACTCCACACTATCCTCCTCAAAGATATACATCACCTGTGTGATCTTTCTCACTTCCTCTAGATATAGTTGTGGGTCCTCATCTGGCTTGGACCCATAGAATTCTGGCGGATTCATCCACATAAAGTCATAACTCCTCACGGCAGCTGAATCACCTCCTTGTTACGGTGGAGCTGGTGCCGGATTAGCCTAACATTTGTAGTGAAAGCTTAGTCTAGCGCTTGAAAGACTACCCGAAACTCAGCATAGGATACATTTTCATTCAGGGGATCAGCAGGCTGAGGTTGCTGACCCACGTTATTTCTTCGATATTGGCAAGGAGGCATATTCTAAAAGAAGAGAGCACAAATTAATAGCAGAGAGAGAAACCACTGTAAGCACGATGGACTTCTGAAAGAAAGAAATGACCTTTTTCCTAAAACGTCTCATAGCCTCTTGGTCATTGATGTGGCGCGCTACACATCGATGATCAAGACTCTACTTAACACAGCTTGTCAGACTCCCTAGGACTCCTTAAACATTAGGCTCTGATACCAAGTTTGTAACGCCCCAAAAATGGGTCCCGAAACGTCACACGGTGCTTAAGGCTACAAGTAGCCCTATGCTAACCCTTTTTGAGCCATTTACTACCCTTAAGCACTTATTTCAAGATAATTAAGATAACTCATCAGAGTATCATTAATCAAGTCTTACTAAAATATGGATAAACATTGAAAGGTAAATAAATAGAGAATATTCGACAACTCTGACCAACTAGTCTGACAAATCCAGTCTAATAAGCCTCTACTAATCAATGTATCAATGAGCCAGGCCTCAACTGACTTGAACTTAAGAAGCAAAATAATAACTTATGACAAAAACAAAAATCTAGATAACACGTCCTCGGGTTATGAAGACTCACCACTGTAAAAGATGTAGATCAATATGCTCAGAAATCACTGTCAAGTCTGGAACTGAGCACCTGAACCTGCATTATAGGGAAAATGTAGCCCACATACGAATATGTGGGTCAGTACCATGGAATATGTACCGAGTATATGGAGGTGTATGCAATTTCAATAAGCAAATATCATAAGTTTACAAAAGACAATGTATGCTGATATAAATGACTCACTGAGCTCGAATAAAATCATCATAAGTATGAATTAATGATATATGTAAAACAGAACACGTGAGTCATTACAACAAGTCCTTAATTTTCTTTCTTCTCGGTTTCAAGCTTATAGAGAAATAAAGTCTTAAAAATAATTCACATTAGAACATAGTATTTTAATATTTTGGGAATAATAACTTTCTCGTAAATCACAGTGTTTCATATCATACTTACTTATATTAAATAGAATAAGGACACACACCCACACCTTGGGAGATTCTCATAACCGACATAAACCATGTAGCTACATAGAGTCCAATGTCTAACCCACGTTAGTGAGAGTTGTCCTATCCTTTCAATCGGAGTAGGACCTTAGTCATTAATTCAAACATTAGTGATCACTATATCAGCCTCAGGCTCACATCCTACGGGGGCACATAGTTCTAGAAAACTACCACACTTCCCGCTTAGTGCTAAATACTATGCCTAGACTTAGCTTAGAAACTTAAAAGTCAATCCACCTTAAATAATTCAATAATTCACATTGGGAGCCAATATGCTACCTTTTCATCATAACTCAATCAAATGTGGATTTCTTTTCTCACTTGGGTTTCAAAACTAACTCTTTCACGACCAAAAAGGTCAAATTATTCTACATCATTTCAAATCATTCAAAAATCAAGATGTTTATAACACATAATTTCTCAAAATAACAATATTCAAATGGGGTTCAAGGACCCTTACATCAACATCACCATAACACTTCTCAAAATTCATACTTTATGTGATAAACATAACAAAAATTGCTTTAAAATCTAAAAATTCATCTTTATATTCAACCACATCAACATTCTCATGAAAACATCATAGGACATAAATTTATATATTCAAATTCATAGTAATACGTATCAAATCATATATCTTTGTAAAAGAAAATCAACTTTGGGCACATGAACGAAAAAGTGTTCTTGTTGAAAAACCCCACATACCTAAAACCTTAATTTTTGGGTGGACTTTTGACTTCAGAACTCTATTCACGAAAACAATGAGTGCTTCTTATAGACCTTGGAATGGGGATTCCGAATATCCAAAAATTAACGAAAAGTCACGGTTGATTCTTGAGATACTTGAGTTTTTATGTTGAAACCCTAATGGGACTTCTTGAGAGTTCTTGATAAAAATAGACTTGTTTTGGTGTTATTGGGATGTAATCTCGTGTTAAAGATGATAGAGTATTCAAAATTTACCATTTTTCTATTAATAAAACGGATGAAAACTACAAAATTTAGACTGGCGCGATAGGCAAGGCGGAGCCCTGCTTAGACCCTGGGAGAACCCAGGGCTGTGCCCTGCTTTCACCGAGGGGGAGTGAGGCGGCGCCCCACTTAGAGCGGGGGTTAACCCTGGGCGACACGGGCCTAGCGCCTTTAGCTACTGGAATTGCAATCCAAACACAGCCTAAAGCTCATCTAAATATTTCAAAACTTACCCGAGATGTACTACGAATTTGCCCCATTGAAACGCAATAAAAATATCTAGAAACGTACATCGGGAAGGTCATAAAATAATTCAACAAAGATTAAGGGTCCAAAATGAAACTAAGTGTTGAAATATCTTGTTGAAAATTCAAAGTGTTAACTTAATGTGACTCATTTTGGAGGCTTTAACGATGATGAAACTTTACGGGGTATTACAACCTGGTTGCTTTGATACCAATTTGTCACGACCCCAAAATAAGGGTTATGATGGCATTTTTCATAGCGTACCTTGACAAGTAAGTCTATCACCTAAACTAATATGAAAAGAGGAAAAGACAGAAACATTCCAAGGTAAGGCTCCTAAAACGAAGCCAAACCTTATAAGTAATCTTTAACAATGAGGAAATAACTTATTCAAAATACCAATCATGCCCAGAAATAAGTATCAGTCGTGTAAGAACTGCTAATACGAAATAAGTTTCAAATACATAAGAAAAATAACCACAGGGGAACAATATCTGTCTCTAAATACTAATAAAGACATTACTACTATAGAAAGATAGAGTAAACTTTGAATGCATGAATGTCCAACTGCTACCTTGGAAGCTCCAACAATTCCCAAGTCAAGAAAGTTGAGGCGCACTCGAGCTAGGACCTACACCAAAAGGGCACAGTAGGCATGAGTATGGTCTACTTGTACTTAGTAGGTAGCATAGGACAACCAAGAAAAGTGGTAAATAAAGCAAATAAAATATACACTAAGGACACATCACCTGCAATCGAAAAATGTCCCACAATGGTAGCTTACACTGCTTGAACTAATAGTTCTAGTAAATCACATACACACTAATATAGAACACGATTATACAATATATCACATATAAGTAGAACAAGGGGAACATGCATATACAAGATCATCAAATCCAAGTAAAAGAAGATAAGACAATTACATAGGTGGCAAGTTAATACAACAATACAACACAATATAAACACAATAAACCAAGTTCTATGTATATGATGATGATGATGTATGAGTTCGTCGTACAACCTCTGGGATCATCGCATATTCCCTGTATACACCTATGGAGCTTAAAGTTCCCGACGAAGGACCCATGGGTGTTCGTCAACCCATATATATTTCATATATCTTATATCTCCTATCCAGTAATCCCTCAAAGGGTTTTATAACATATCACAATATATCCTCCCCAGACATCCCTTAGGGAGGGTTTTAAAAAGGTGTTTCCAGTATTTCTCAGATTTTGCTGCGATGGTACCAAAGTTTTATGAATGATTATGATATGAGAATGTAATGCTCAAGACCAATCACAATAAGTATTTTCACAACCAACTACATGATATATTTCCACAATCAATCACATGATATATTTTTAAATCAACTGTAATGATATATTCCACAACCATGTGAGCCAATATCCACTCATTATTTTAGTTTTATCCACGAATTTTCACATGTTTCATATGCCAATAAAGTATGAATATAATAAAAATACACCAATGGTACCATATTAAGTATCTTAAAAATACAATACAATTATTCACATGTATTCAAGACTATCAATATCACATAGGACCCCACACGGTTACACATATCACATAATAACTTAATTTTGATAATTATATCACATATAGTTCCCCACAACGGCACAACAAATAAATAGCCATTTTTCATGATTAGTTCCCACCCTTAACATTCATTTTGTATCATTACTTACTACTCATCCTAGTCTGAAAGACTTAAGCCATAAACCATCTTAAAAGACAAAATCGATCTGTTACACTTCAAACCAACAATCTTACTCACGAACAATGTCGAACTCCACTAAAAATATCAAATATAAAATTTTTGCGTCAAAATAAAATCAACAACACCCATATTAACTACTTTTTATTCTAGGTCAAATCGAACCCCCGAACGGGTTTAAATCAAAGGGCAAAATTAGAACTTTACTTCAAAAATATGTTCCCAATTTTTTTAGGAATCTACAGCTGAAAACCCAAGTTAAATTGATTCAAAAATGAGGTCAAATCAAAGAAAAACCATTTTTGTGTTTTACTAGGTAAAATCTATGAAATTCAGGTTAGAATCAAGAATCGAGGTTGTTTTGAAGGTTAAATTGATGAAAACTAGTAATAAGTTAAAAACTTTATTCAAGTGAAAAGAAGTGAAATTGGGGTTTAAAATTAAGCCCTAAAATATTTGATATTCTGAGAAATTAATCAAGAAATTACCAAGAAAAGGGTGAATTCTTACCCTACCATAATCAAATCAAGAAATAGGCGTTAATATAGCTTCCCAAACTCTCACAAACTTTATTTTTAAGCTCCCACACTATTTTAGGGTTTATCTCTCAAGAAGCAAGATGAAAATGAGCAAAATGGGCCAAAAAGAGGTGAAAATCTGTTGTTTAAAGCAGATTTTTCTGTAATATCAGTTTTTTTTAGTCGATCAGACTTCGACGGGGTGTCCGAGATTTGTTTAAAGTCCAATACATGCAAGGAAACTATGAAAACATACTAAACTCGACATTATAGATGTGATGAAAATATCATATTTTCAAAAAAAAATATCATTTTTCACAAAGTTGACCCTGAAACTCGAAATCGCAATTTTTAGAGCCGATGGTAGAAATGAGATTTAAAAGCCATAAAATCATACCAAATTTTCTAACACCCTAAAATTAATATTACCAATCTACTGTAAAAGTCATATTTTCCATGTGAGGTTGTTTCGATTAAATGTGGGTCCTACACTCATATTTTCAATTTTTCAACATTCCGACCAATAGGTCAAAATGAGCTTGGGTGCATCGAAACTCAAACCAAAGGTATACCTAGACTAAAATTGATATTCTGGAGATTCTAGTAAATCTGTTCGGTGATCCATCACACAGATCAAAATATATCCTCATAAATCTAAAATAAGGCCCTCGAAGCCATCAAAAACCACAATATTACATAAATGATACCAAAATGCATTGGAAATCATGCCAATCACTCCCACACCCAAGAAATACCACAATGCAACTACAAAGAAATGTAAATAGTCAAATCACACAAAATCGCAAATTCTACATATTTCATCAAATTTTTAGGTCGTTACAAAAAAAACTTCGATTCTTGATTTTAATCCAAATTTCAAAGATTTTACCCGATAAAATTTAAAAATAGTTTTTCTTCAATTTAAATCTCGATTTGACTTGGATTTTGAACTATAGATTTCCAAAAATTATGGGGAACATACTTTAAAGTAAGGTTTGAATTTTTCCTTCTTTTATGGAAACTCGTTCCTGGGGTTCAATTTGACCTCGAATCAAAAGTAGTCAATATGGGTGTCGTTGATTTTGATTTGATGCATACATTCCATAATTTATATTATTAGTGGAGTTTAAAATTATTTGTGAAAATTAAGGTCAGGGATTTGAAGTGTAGCGAACTGGTTTCTGCTTTTGATGTAGGTTATGGCTTAACTCTTTCAGACTGGGCAAGATAGTAAATGATGATACAAAATGCATATTAAGAGTAGGAAGTAATCATGAAAAGTGTCTATCTCTGTGTTGTGCTCGTGTGGGTCCTATATGCATGTTAAGAGTAGGAAGTAATCATGAAAAGTGTGTATCTATGATGTTGATAGCCTTGAATACATGTGACTAATTGTATTGTTTAATATGCTTAATGGTACCATTGTTGTATTTGTGATTATATGCATAATTTATTAGCATATTGTACATGTGGAAATTCATGAATGAAACAGAGATAATGAATGAATATTGGCTCACGTAGTTGTGGAAATATATCATTGTAGTTGGTTGTTGAAATATATAATGTGGTTGGTATTAGAAATACTCATTATGATTGGTTGATCATTACATCTTCATATCATAGTCATTCATGAAACATTAGTACCACTGCAGCAACATCTGAGAAACACTAGTACCACTGCAGCAACATCTGAGAAACACTAGAAACACCTGATAACACATTTCTGAGGGATGTGTCGGAAAGAAGATATGATATCTTTGGATTGTATACAGGTTGATGAACACCCCATGGGTCCTACATTGGGAGGATTGCCTTTCTAGGTGTATACGGGGACTGTACAATGATCTCGATGATTGTGCAATAACCTCATACATCATCATCATCATCATCATCATCATTATCATATACATTGTACTTACTTTATTGTGTTTATATTCTATTGTTTTGCCATATTGACTTGCCATTTATGTAATTGTCTTATTTTCTTTTACTTGTATTTGATGATCTTGTATATGCACGCTCTCCCTTGTTCTTCTTATATTTGATATAATTCATACTTCTGTTCTATCTGGCTGTGATATTGTAATATATGTGATATATTAGAACTGTTAGTGCAAGCGGTGTGGGATATCGTTGTAGGACAATTTCTGATTGCTGTTGATATGCCCTTAGAGTATATTTTGTATGCTTTATTTACTATTTTTCTTAGTCGGACTATGATCCCTATTGAGTACAAGTAGACTGTACTCATGTCTACTGTGCCCTTTCGATGCAAGTCCAAGCCCAAGTGCGCTTCAACTTGCTTGACTCGGGATATTGTTGTAACTTCCAAGGTAGAGGTTAAACATTCATGCATCTAGAGTTCACCTTTATCTTTCTGTACTAGTTTTATCTTTATTAGTGTTCTGAGATAGCTAGTTTTCTATATGGTTATTTTTCTGATGCATTTGACTCCGGGAATGTATTAGTAGTTCTTATACTGTTGACACCAGGTTTTAGGAGTTATGGTTGCATGTGTTTATTTTACTTTTCTCGCTATTATTATATCTATCTGGTTCGACTTCATTTTAAAAGCCTTATCTTGGTAGCATTTCTATCTTTTCCCCGCGTGTATCAGATTGGGTGAAAGACTTACTTGTCAAGGTTCTCCGCTACAAGTGCCATCATGACCTATCGATTTTTAGGTCGTGATAATATAATAAAAAAGGATAGTCAAGCCTAAAATTAAGACAAGTATCACCATAAGAACTACCTATTTGGATTCTTACAACCAAAAGTTATCATTTCATAAAAAAAGTTATGTTGTTTATTATTTAAATGTTTAATAATATTTCATATTACATATCTATATATATAATACTAGATGGCTCGAGCCTGTCCTGTGGCCGGGCCATGCTCACATTGTTTGTTCTATCAGTAGACATCATATATCTTTGAAAAAAATCAAGATTCAACACCATGGAAGCATGTTGTAAAGAATACTCAAAACTGAAAATTTGGAAGTAGATTGACATTTTCAACAATCTAAATGAACAGCCAGTTGCTTTTAATATTTGCATAACAATTACCATAGAACTGAATTCTAAGGAAAATAAAAGACCAATAGATTTGAATAAGAACTGCTAACCAGAAAAAATATTAGAAACAAAGGAACCATGAATGGAAGCATGTACTACTTGAATGATTGATTGGCTGACTCAAGTTGTTCAACACCTCAACCGAACCTCTAACACCAGAAATCATCAAGTTGGTCACTGTAGCAACTATACCATCTTGACATATGATATGAAAGCATTAGGTAGTTAAAGATGGAAAAAGTGACTTCAAAACAAGTATGGAAACTCAGCGTGTCCAACTATCAATGCTAAGTGGACTGGAATGAAGATACTTGATCATGAAGTTAACTCAACTAAAGAAACTAAGAACCTTTCTTTTACAAGCGCTCTTGAAAATCCATTGTTATTTTGCCCATAGAGTTACTGCCCCCAGATGATGTTAGACCTTGAATTGAGATGTATAACAAAATCAAATTGAAAATAATCATGGTAATTGGACGAAAATACCAAAGAACAAAATACAAAAAAAAAAAGAAGACAATTATGCATAAAAAGAAAAGCAATGGGTAGGTTCTTTGCAAATAGTTTACACACTGATGTAGACTACAGAGATAACTCATACAACATATTAAAGTGCCAAAGATTTTATGTTCTCATATTTTGGTGTTTTTCCAATATGCTTCCATCTATTTGAGAAGAATTAGCTACCTGTTATATTTAGGAGTATTCCCTTGTAGAAAGTCATATTTTCAGAAATATGAAATTCAAAAGAAAGTTTCTTTAATACCAACTACTACGCCTCTGTCTCAAATAAATTGGGGTCAACTTATATGAATCCCTACTTCTTTATTTGTATTATGAGGATTTGTCATGAATTTGCAAGCCTTACACGGACTTTCAACCTATGGGCTACCACAACCCTCCTTTATACGTGTATGGGACCAACAATGTAAGCAAGCTCACACAAGTGAAGTTCTAACCACAGATAAAATTACATAAAACATCTCAATTAAAAAGAAAGAAAAAAGTACTGGACAAGATACATTTTTCTCTATTACTCCTAATTACCCAAATCATAATCGCATTAGTTAAATTCATCAATATGCCAAGCAATGGCTTACCTGGTGCATCACAAGAGAAATTAATATAATTTTCACAAGGGGAGAAACATGCTCTAATAGAACTCGCCATTAAATCTTGCCACCAACATAGTGGGGTGAACAAACAAATTAAAACCAAAAATGTATAGTATTAAAAAACATCCCTAAAAATATTAAAAACCACTCAAATAAAAGAAACAAATACTCAAAATATTTATCTTTATTTTGCTTTTATACAATCTAATATATGTACTTCTTGGATTAATAATAGTTGTAGTATAACTTTAAACAAGCATAAACATTTCACACATCACACAGCCATATGCACAAACTTCATTGTTTTACCAAACTTACCACTACCGTTAACCCTCCATTAACCTGCAAGTTCTTTCATTCAAATACTACCTCTTTTAACCAATAACCAATCAGTGAAAACTCACCTCAAAATCTTCAAGAACAACTCAAAAACCTATAAAATCTCCTCCAACAACACCACGCAGAAACTACAAAGAAAGTATTGCATATCCTTATTCAACAAAACTCAGTTTCACAGCTTTGTACTCTCTTAGAAGATTCTCCTGCAAAGCCTATTTTTTAGATTTGTTATTTTCAGTGTATTTGGAGTCCAAAATGCTAAAACAAGCTCAAGAATTATATTTTATATTCAGGGGTGATGAATAGTTTGTGTATTTATCATGTTTGAAGAAATCCACATGCACTCCATATAGATAATGCCTCCAAATCTTTAAGGCAAAAACTACGGCTGCTAACTCGAGATCATGGGTAGGATAATTCTTCTTATGGTGTTTAAGCTATTCGGAGGCATAGCCTATGACCTTACCATACTGCATGAGGACACAACTTAGACCTACCCTAGATGGATCACAATACATGACAAACACATCTAAAACATCTGGAAGAGTCAAAACTATGGCTGAGGTGAGTCGAGTCTTCAACTCCTGAAAACTCTTCTCACATGAATCTGACCACTGAAACTAAACTTTCTTCTGATTCAATCTATACATAAGGGCCACAATGGAAGAAAACCTTTTAACAAACCATCTGTAATAGCCAGCCAAACCTAAGGAACTCTTGATATCAGATGGAGAAATGGGTCTAGTCCAATTTCTTACTGCTTTGGTCTTTTGAGGATCAACTTAATGCCATCACCAGAAATTATATGACCAAGGAATACTACTGACCTTAGCCCAAATTCGCACTTACTAGATTTGGCAAACAACTGATTATTTTTTAGAGTCTGCAACACTATTTTGAGATGGTCTGCATGATCATGCTCATTGCGAGAATAGACAAGGATGTTATCTATGAAGACTATGATGAACATATCTAAGTACTACTTGAACACATGTTTTATCAAGTCCATGAAGTCTGCTAGAGCATTGGTAAGACCAAAGGACATGACTAAGAATTTGAAGTAACCATACCGAGTTAGAAAAGCTATCTTTAGAATATCGCATTCTCTGACTTTGAGCTGATGATAGCCTGATCTGAGGTCTATATTGGAGAAGTAACTGGCACCCTCCAGTTGGTCAAACAAGTCATCGATTCTATGAAGAGGATACTTGTTCTTGATTGTGACTTTATTGAGTTGACAGTAGTCTATACGCATTCTGAGAGACCCGTCTTTCTTGCAAATAAATAAAACTGGTACACCCCATGGGGAAACACTGGGTCTAATGAATCCCTTATCTAAGAGATCCTTTAACTATTTTTTAGTTCTTTGAGTTTTGTTGGTGCCATTGTGTATGGCGAAATAGATATGGGCCGAGTATTTGGAAGATGATCAATGTCGAAGTCTATTTTCTTTTTGGGAGGAATTCCTGGATGATCTTTGGGAAAGACATCAGAATATTCACTCACAACAGGGACTAATTCAAGACTGGGAGTTTCAGAGCTAGTGTCCTTAACTCAAACAAGATGATAGATACACCCCTTAGATATCATTTTTCGTGCCCACAGGTAGGAAACAAGATGACCTCTGAAAGCTGAAGTACTACCCTTCCACTCTAAGATGTGTTTATTCAGAAACTGAAACTAGACAATTCTATTTCTGCAATCGACTGCGGCATAATAGGAATAGAGACAATCAATGCCAAGAATGACATCAAAATTAGTCATCTTTAATTTAACTAAATCTGCTGGAGTGAATTTCTGAGAAACCATAATCGGTCAGTTCCTGTAGACAAGTTGGTCTATGATGGTTTTACCCACTAGGATATATAATGAGAAGGGCTCTGTAAGAATTTAGAGACTAATTCTGAGATCGGCTGCTATATAGGGAGTAACAAAAGATAAGGAAGCTCATAGATCTAGCAAAGAATAAACATGTATATGAAGATTTATAACATACCAGTAACCATATCAGGAGAATTTTCCTGATCCTGTCGAGACTAGAGAGCTTATAGTCTGTTTGGGCATTGCCCACTAGTAGCACTGGAGGCGACACCCTGCTGATTTAAAAGACCAAACTGAGCTGAGGAATGGTTATGCTAACCCTGAGGACTTGGCTGAGGACAATCTCTGACTCTGTTACCTGGCTTGCCACATTCGAAATAAACATCACTGCCAACTCTGTAAGTACCCTTATGGTTCTTACCACAAGTCTGACGAAGGGGATAGGTTAAGGCACTGCTAACACTGCCCTAAGACTTAAAGCCTGGCGCTCTATCTCTATTGTCGTCTCTGAATTTTGGCACTGGGGTACTAGCTGAATAAGGTTCTTGGACTGATGACTTTGGTAGGAATTGAGAACTGTTACCACCCTCTAACTTAGGCTGAGCAAAGTTGAAACTACCTATCCTTGCTCTCTTATTTTGCTTCTCTATCTGCTTAACCTCTGCTCTTTTATCTACTGAGCATGGGTTATAAGTCTAGCTATGTTCATGTCACTATTAAACATTGCGGTCTTGCACTCATTGACCATACTATCATTCACCCCAGAGACAAACTTACTCATCTTAGACCTACTATCTGCAACTACATAAGGGGCATATCTATCTAATTAAGTAAACTTAAGAGAATACTCTTTCACCGTCATATTACCCTGCCTGTGATTGATAAATTCTAACACCTTAGCTTCCCTCAACTCTAGAGGAAAGAACCTATCAAGAAAAGCATTGGCAAGTTCCTCCCACACTACTAACCCTGCATCATCTACCCTCTCTAACTTCCACTGCTTGAACTAAGTGTGAGCCACATCATGCAACTGATATGTAGCTAGCTCAGCACTCTAACTAGGAGTTACCCCCATGATATTTATGACCTTCTGCGCTTGATCTAGGAATTTTTTAGGGTCTTCATCTTACTTAGACCCTGTGAAAGATGAAGGATTCATTCGGATGAAGTCCCGAATTCTAGCTGCAGCAGAGTTGGCCACTAGGTTAGCCGGAACAAAAGCTGGACATTTATTCTGAGCAGCAACTGAATTAGCAAGAGTAGTGAATGCAGCTCTAAATTCTGCCATGAGAAACGTGCTTGTCCAAAAGATCTGCCTGGAAAAGCTGAGGGACTGACTGATTTCTAGTTTTCTTCTTAGGAGGCATTTTCTGTAAATGGAATAGAAAAAGAATTAGACTGAGAGTTTAAGTTTGAGCTTAGGCTCACTGGCATGACATGAATACTTAAAGAATGAAAACTATTCCTAAAATATCTCATAGCCTCCTATACATAAGTGTGACATGCAACACACCCATCCACAAGACTCTACTAGATGCAGATTTTAGACTTCCTAGGAACTATTGAAACCTGGCTCTAATACCAAGTTTATAACACCCCGATTCTCTGAAATCGAAAAGCCACACATTACCCATGACCCCAAAGGACCACAAGCTAACCCGTAACTGATATCTACAACTGAGCCTCTATAACATACTGTAAAATATGTGGAAACATGCATTGTAAGGCCATAAGGTTCAAAACTAAACAGAACTAATAAAATAATGTCTGAATATGGTATAACAATACCAAAACTGAAATAAACTGTAGTCTGAAAACATCTAGTATGAATCTAGTCTGAAAGCCTCTAATATCTGAATAGTCTGAATAAAGAGTTAATTGGACATGTCCCTAACTAACTCCGTCTACTAAACTAATAAAATAATAAAATAATAATATCCTCGCATGATGAGGACTCACCAATGATTGTGAGTATTGATACTAGAATACTACTGCTGCTCTGGAGCTGGGACTTGTGCTTCTAAACCTATGGCATAATAAAACACCATAGCATAAATGCATCAGTATGACTAAATGTACTAAGTATGCAAGTGAGGTAGGCTAAATGCATGGGGTCATATGCTTGAACAATACTATCCGACGGACCAATATGAATGTGAGAGTACATGCATGAAATACATAACTGTAGCTAAATTCATGGTAATATTGTACTGACTACTGAGACTAAATAATGATAACATGAGTTATTGATATCTGGTATAACTCATTCTAAGTGACTGTATATGACAGTCTAGATTCTGATGGAACTAGCTAAGTTCCATACTGTACTGAGTGACTGTATCTGACAGTCCTGAGTTCTATAGAACTATCTGAGTTCTATTACTAAGACTTAGACTGTAATTGTGGGAGAATTTATCTAACCGACATGGCCTGAATGAGCTATTATAGCTGAGTTGGGTCCAATCTATAACCCCAATTTAAAGGATGTCAATATCGTGCCAGGGTAAGGACAGCTATGAGAAATCCCTCATCTAGCAAGTACTCTAATGATAATGGTGAGAACCCTCAGCTATCAGGTTAATCCACTTCATCTACCCTTACCTAGCAGTTTATGACGTCTTAACCTACGCTGGCTACGCAGTTCTTGAATACAAAGATTGCTTCTAAGAATCACACCCTTAACTAGTACGTAAGTTCCCATCCCTAGGTTTGCTCAGTGCTAAATCCTACTCCCATTTGAATAGACACTAAACCACGATTACTAAACTGAATTGGACTGAGTTTACTTAATTTTCGTTGACTGACGAAACTACTGAGATTGCTGAATTACTAAGATTACTGAGTACTGAGTAGGACTAAACTGATATTGAGTTTTATTGAGTCATGAGACTGAACGAATTCTACTGAACATGGATTAACTGAGATTATCTTGAAAACATGACACATGCTCTAGGCACACAGCTAAGTTTTTAGGTATTAAATACCCCCAGGACTCGATAGCATGGAAAATTAAATCATGGCACAAGATTGAAAGCTCATCAATGACTAAATACACATAATTCCTTTACTAAGGCATTCCATCAAACACTTTGCATGCATTAACTTGTACATGGATAGGGATTTCATATTATCATACTATAATGGTACTAGGTTCTTTACATAAGCATTTTATTACACACATGGGGAGCATACTTTGGTTATACAACCACCAACACATCTAATTATCATGGATAAATCAATTAACATAAAAGTTGAAAGGTTTATCATGAACATCATTTAAATCATCACATACTAGAATCAATTCTTGAAACTTATAATCCAAAACGTGGGTCAACACCCAAAAACAACATGAACATGGATATTAATTCAAGAAAATCATGAGAATTCATAAAAGGAATGCAATCTTTGTATATTGAAAAGGGTTCTTAGACTCCATGGGCGAAAGGGGCCCATATATGAACACTTTGCATACCAGGGATAATAATCCTTGGAGGTTCTTGGAGAATTTCTAGAGTTGTTCTTGATTCTCTTGAATTTCTTGAAGAAGGATTTAAAATCTAGTTCTTGATTAAGAGAAACCCTAATTCGATGTTATAAAAGAGTAATAAGGTTATGAGCTCTGGCTGGATATAACTAGGTATTTAAAATGTGGCAAAAATACTAAATACCCCTTTTTAAAACGGCTTTAAATTCACTGAACTTAAAATACGATGATATGGGTGACGTTCCATCACTAGTCCAATGGTCCATCGGTCCTAACCATCGCACTAAACTAGAAGAGGTGTTCACTTCCTTGACGGCGATGGCTAGCTCGACGGTCCGTCGCTAGCTCTACGGTTTGTCGGTCCTGACCATCTCTCTTGGGAAGAATACTGGTCCACTGCCTCAGTAGCGACAGTTAGAGCGATGATCCATCGCCTATGCGATGGTCCGTCAGTCTGCCCTGACGCTCCTGGGCATCTCAAACAGCTTCTATAAAATAACCATAACTTTTTACCCTAACATTGGATTTTGATGAAATTGGTATCGTTGGAAAGCTAATTCAATTTCCATGTGACAAAAAAGTGAAATCTTAAAGATACTAGATGGGATAAAATTTATTCATCTTTGAAGCAATCTAGGGCCGAATTTTAAGCTAGGAAAAATATGGGGTATTACAATGAGTAGAGCAAGGTCCCATAGTATATCTGACTTTAAACATGCATATGTGATATTGAACAAGATGAGGGGAATCAATAATATATGTCTGAGGCACTTAAGTTCTGTGCAGCAGTAATCAACTAAAAGACTTGTTTGTTCTAATACTTAGATTCTCTGTCTCAATTCACATCCCATCCAGCCAGAACAACTATGAACTTATGGTGTGAGGAAATTTATGTATTCTTGGTATAAATTCTGTATGGGGCTTGAAAGTGAACAGAAAATAATATCTAGTTAGAATTACTTGGAGAATAAAATTCTTAAACATTACCTGGCTTGTATTGCACATATGAAGTAGGATGGCCTTACAGAATCAAAATTGTAGTGCCAAGCATTTCTCATTCCTAGTGCCCATATTTCGGGCTGCAGCTCTTTATCTTCAATATAAGGATTATCCTTTGGAATGTTGCAGTTTCCTCATAAACCAAGCTTGGTTATCTCTGCATCACCTAAGACACCAACACATAAACCAAGGGGCAAGTCAACTGAATAAAATATGCTTTATTTCCATCCTAAAATGTGTCACTCTCAAACAAATTGACACTACGGAGATCAACAAACAAAGTTTTTGGCAAGAAAATAAGAAATAAAATTTTTCTCATAATCTTTCCATGCAACGACTTCTTGTTTTAGGAAAAATTGTAAGGATCTCCGGAACCCCCACCATCTCTCATCATGAAATACAAATATCAATCACTAGGTCGGAAAAGAATCTGACCACCATGATGACCAGTAAAAGGAATGCCCATGGTGAATATTCTGCTAACTTCTTTCGGACTAGCAGCTTTTGCCTGGAAAAGATCAAATTATTCATGATCATTCAGGATCAAATAATAATGGGAAAACAATTAACTCCATAGACTGAAAATTACCTCTGAAGGCTGAGATGTTGTACCATTGGCAGTAAATTCTGCTATAACTATTTGAAATTAGAATGGTCGGGTACCACTATAATTAGGTATTTTTGATGGATCACAATCCACATCCGAGTTACAAGAGCATCTTCGTGCACATCCGGCCCACGATTTCTTATCGCAATTAAAGAAAGAAAATAAATGACTATTTTGTAAGAACTTTGGATGAAATGCAATCCCCATCATACATAATTGAGTGTCAAAATGAACTTTATCAGTTAGATCCAAAAAAGGATTAGACTCATCAAGCTCTAAGAAAATAAAAATTATCAATCCAAAATCCTAGTACCAAGATAACACAAATTTAAATGTATAATACTTGTAAATCGCAGTTTGAAATTTGAAGTTGTAAAGCATTGTCAGGTATTGATTTTGAAAGAAAAAGATAGAGCAAGAGGGATTGAGAAGAAAGATCAAAAGTACTTTGAACGAAAAAGATAGAGGAAGAGGGATTGAGAAGAAAGATCAAAAGTCAGATAATAAAAAGGAAGATGACTCAGGCATTCTAAATACTTCAAAACGATGCACAAAAAAATATCTTGATGCAAAATTACAGTATTAGCCCTAGTCGTTCTTAACTGGCATTTCTACCATTCATCATTGAGGAGTAATTTACTGAAATAGCCTTACATATAAGACAAAATAATAGTACACCTTTGTTCATTTATATTAGTGAGTAATAAAGAAGGATAGTCTAGCATAAAATTTAGATACTTGTCATCTTGAGAACTACCTATTTGAATTTTACAACAAAAAACTATCATTACATAACAAAGAGTTATTTTATTGACAATTGAAATATCTAAAATAATTTCATATTTCATATCTACATATATAATAAAGGAGATAGGCTAGCCTAAAATTAACACAAGTGTCATCTTAAGAACTACATATTTGATTTCTTACAACAAAAAACTATGATTTCATAACAAAACACTAATTTTGTTGATTATTTAAATGTTTAATATTATTTCATATTTCATATCTATCTATATATATAATAAAGGAGGGTCGTCTAGCCTAAAATCAAGACAAGTGTTATCTTAAGAACTACCTATTTGAATTCTTACAACAAAAAACTATCATTCTATAACAAAAAGCTATTTTGTTGATTATTTAAATATATAATATCATTTCATATTTCATATCTTTGTTTATCTATATATCTAAAAAGGAAGATAGTCAAACCTAAAATTAAGAAAAGTGTCATCTTGAGAACTATATATTTGAATCTTACAACAAAAAGCTACTTTATTGATTATTTAAATATCTAATATTATTTAATATTTCATATTTCATATATATATATGTATATAATAAAGGAGGATAATTTAACCTATAATTAAGACAAGTGTCATCTTAAGAACTACCTATTTGAATTCATACAACAAAAAACTATTATTTCGTAACCAAAAATTATTTTGTTGATTATTTAAATATGTAATATTATTTCATATTTCATAACTATAACTATAACTATAACTATATATATATAACTATATATATATATATATAACTATATATAACTATATATATATATATATATATATATATATATATATATTGAGAACTACTTATTTATATTCCTACAACAAAAAACTATCATTTCATAACAAAAAGCTATTTTGTTCATTATTTAAATATCTTATATTATTTCATATTCCATATCTATATATATAATAAAGGAGGATAGTCTAGCCTAAAATTAAGACAAGTGTCATCTTAAGAAACTACCTACTTGAATTCTTACAACAAAAAGCTATTTTGTTGATTATTTAAATATCTACTATTATTTCGTATTTCATCTCTCTCTCTATATATATATATGTGTGTGTGTGTGTGTATATTTATACATACACGCACACACACAAAATAAAGCAGGATAGCCTAGCCAAAAATTAAGATAAGTTTCATCTTGACAACTTCCTATTTGAATTCTTACAACCAAAAACCATCATTTTATAACAAAAAGCCATTTTATTGATTATTTAAATATCTATATATATAATAAAGAAGTATAGTCTAGCCTAAAATTAAGACAAGTGTCATTCTAAGATACTACCTATTTGAATTCTTACAACAAAAACTATCATTTTATAACAAAAAGCTATTTTGTTAATTATTTAATTATCTGATATTATTTCATATTTCATATCTATATATATCTATATACTTAATAAAGGAGGATATTCTAGCTTAAAATTAAGATAAGTGTCATGTTGACAACTTCCTATTTGAATTCTTACAACAAAAAACTATCATTTCATAACAAAAAGCTATTTTGTTGATGATTTAAATGTCTAACAATATTTCATATTTCATATTTATGTATATAATAAAGGAGGATAGTCTAACCTAAAATTAAGACAAGTGTCATCTTGAGAACTATTTATTTGAATTCTTACATCGAAAAACTATTATTTCATAACAAAAAACCTATTTTTTTGATTATTTAAATATCTAATGTCATTTCATATTCATATCTATGTATTTAATAAAGGAGGATAGTCTAGCTTAAAATTAGGACAAGTGTCAACTTGAGAACTACCTATTTGACTTTTTACCAAAAAAAAAACTATCATTTCATTACAAAAAGCAATTTTTTGATTATTTAAATATCAACTATTATTTCATATTTCATATCTATATGTATAATAAAGGAGACTAGTCTAACCTAAAATTAAGGCAAGTCTCATTTTAAAAACTACCTATTTGAATTCTTACTATAAAGAACTATCATTTCATAACCAAAAGCTATTTTGTTGATTATTTAAATATCTAATATTATTTCTTACTTCATATTGTGGTAAAAAAAAAAAAATAAATAAGATTCATTTGTATTGGATGAAAACTATTATGATTTCATTTATTATTATTTCATAGGGAAAAGTCAGCGTTTACACCCTAAACTATATTGGAAAAATCTAAGACACACTCAAACTATTATGATGACCTTTTCCACACCTATACTACTTAAAAGTGAATTTATTTACACCCCAGAAGCTGATGTAGCAACAAAAAAAAAAAAATAGCGCGTGAAAGGGTAATTTTTTTAGAAAAAAAGGATTAAAAACAGTTCATCCTCCATGGACATCTCTAAGCCATTTCTTCATTTTTTTTTTTTCCTCTTGGCATTTTCATGTATTTTTCTCCTTCTTCTTTTTTCTATTCAAAATCACTTTATTTCTTTTACTAACTAATGAATTATATATTCACCATTCTCCGCCTTGAGCTTGAATGAAATTTCTAATGGTGATAATATTTAGTGGTTGGTAATAAAATTGATGGTGATATATTATTCACTTTTGATAATTGAAAATAAAATTAGTGCAATTTTGATGGTGGATGATGAACTTTGTGGTTAGGATTGTGCTTAAACCCGATGGTGGCAACGAAGGTATGCATCTAGATTAAATGGGTTTCTTAATAGTGCAACAAAGATAGATTAAATGAGTTTTTTAATGGTGGCAACGGAAATGGAAGATGATTTTGATAATGAGACGAGTTTCCTAAAAGAATATAATGGTTGGATTCAATTTCTCAGGCAGAATCAACAAAGAAATTTATTCAAGAAATGAAAAGCCGCAAGATCCTATAATGGCTGTTTTGAAGCACATAAAATTCAATGTTGTTGTAGTATAAAAGAGGAGTGTTGAGGTAGTATCCCGTCACTGAGCACTACAGGTTGTCTCTTAACTATTTTAATGCACCATTTACGAAAGATCTGCAATCACAATCCTTTAACTAGACGCAAGAAAGACTCGCAATAGAATAATAATTAGTTAGACCACTTGAATTTTCAATAAAATTGAGCAAAAACAAGGTTAAGATAAACTGCAATA
>NC_061116.1:124807934-124954593 GCF_002878395.1 Capsicum annuum
CATGCAATACATTGTTGATAACCATGCTTAGTATGAGATCCCTACTTATGATATTATAAATTTTGGACTCTACTCTTATGATCAAGTCAGTCATGTGTGTCAGTTTCCTTCTATCGAGTCCTGGGGGTACTTGTACCCGAAAAATATAGTTGTGTGCCTAGAGCCATGTCATGTTTTCACGATATTCTCAGTCAAGCCATGATCTATAAATTCAGTCAGTCATATGACTCAGGAAAACTTAGAAAACTCAGAAATCTCTATAATCTCAGTAGTCCAGTAATCTCAGTAAATGTCAGTGCTCAGTAACTTCAGCAACCTTAGTATTCACAGTCAATCTCAGTAATCTTAGTAGTCCAGTAATCTCAGTAATATCAGTGCTCAGTAACTTCAGCAACCTCAGTATTCATAGTCAATCTTAGTAATCAGTGCTCAGTAACTTCAGCAACCTCAGTATTCATAGTCAATCTTAGTAATCTCAGTAGTCCAGTAATCTCAGTAATCTCAGTAATCTCAGTAACTTCAGCAACCTCAGTATTCACAGTCAATCTCAGTAACTTCAGTACTCTCGACCAGTCCTCAGAACTCAGTACATTCCGTCAGTCATTGGAATCCAGTAAACTTAGTTTAGCTCTACTAAATAATACCACTAGTATCAGTCCAATTAATCAGTATCAGTTCAGCTAATCAATTCAGTTCAGTTATTTAGTTCATCTTAGTTATTCAGTTCAGTGTCCTTCATATGGGAGTATAAGTTAGCACCGAGTGAACCCAAGGATGGGAACTCACCCGCCTGTTCAGGGTGGGATTCTTAGTAGCAATCCCTGTGTTTCATAACTACGTAGCCAGCGTAGGTTGAGACATATTAACCCGTCAGATTAGGATTGATGAGGTGGCTTAACCCGTCAGTTTAGGGTTCCCACCATTCTTGTTGAGTACCCGCCAAATAAGGCTCACTCATAGATGTCCTTACAAATGGCACGGTATTGACACCCCTCTAGTCGGGGTAGAGATTGGACCCCAGCTTAGCCATAATGGCATACACGGGGCATTTTGGTTAAACACTACCTCCCACAGTTTCAGTATCAGTCTCAGTCAAAGAACTCAGATAGTTCTTCAGATTTCAGTATATCAGGACTGCAGATACCGTTAACACTCAGAATTAAAATTAAACTCAGATAGTTTTCTTCAGAATTATAGACTTTTAGATACAGTCAGTTATGCTATAAATCACAGAAGTTATCAGACTCATGCTATCAGTACTCAGCTTTCGGAATGTCAGATATAGTTAATCAGACCAGTTCTTTATGATTCGAATTGTCAAAAATAATCATTCATTTATCAGTAATGAAATATCAGTCTCTTAGTATATCAGTAATACAGTATCAGATCCATCACTTATTAATGATTTACATATCAATATCAGTAAACTCAGTCTTTCAGAATCTCATTATTAGTACACTCATGTTGTCAGTATTAAGACTCGGTAGTTCATATCTCCATGAGTTCAGTTACAGTTACGTATGCATGTATGTATTCTCACGTTCATATCAGTCAGTATTGTCCATGCATATAACCCTTTGCATTTAGCCTACCTCACTCACATACTCAGTACATTCAGAAGTACTGACGCATTTACACTATAGTGCTTTCTCTTATGTTACACAATAGGTTCAAAGGCATTAGCTCCAAATTAGCAGTAGATTCCAGGATCCGCAGTTAGAGTTAGAAGTGAGTCCTCATCCTTCGAGGACATGATGATTTTATTTCTATTTCAGTTTTCACTTTATTTCATTAGTTGGAGTTAGTTGGGGACATGTCCCATCAACTCCTTATTCAGTTCAGTTAGAGGCTTTCGGACTACATGTAAGATTAGATGTTCAAACTTCAGTATTTATGTTTCTTTTTGGTATTGTTATACCATATTTTTAAAAAATGTATTAGTATTGAACCTTATGGCCTTACAGTTCATGTTTCCGCATATTTTATGAGATATTATGCAGTTTATAGGTACAGATATCAGTCATGGGTTAGCTTGTGATCCTTCGAGATCATGATCACCGTTTAGCATTTTGGTTTAGAAAATTGGGGCATTACAAACTTGGTATCAGAGCCTAAGGTTCATCAGTTTCCTAGGAAGTCTGAAAACTGCATCAAGTAGAGTCTAGTACATGGGCGTGTTGTGCACTACACTTATGTGCAAGAGGCTATGAGATATTTTAGGAGCAGTTTCCCTTTTTTCATGTCTCAAGATCGTGCTATAGTAAGTTTCTTTAAGGAAACCATGTAGATTCAAATCATGCACCCCTCACGTTCACTTTACCTTACTTTTAAGGTAATAGAAATAGTGAAGTTCAAAGTCCTAAAGACAGGGCTTTCTTAGATAGTCCCTACGGTCAGTTATGAGATTAGCAACAGACTCAAATAGTATCCCATCAGTTCATTATTTTACCAAGGTCGTACAGATTTTATTCATGATTATGAGAACTCACTCTTGAACCCAGAAGTTTAGCAATAGTAGAGTTGGAATAGTATTATTCTATTTGATCAAATTATGTATTCATGGGGATTAGATCAGTAGGCTTAAACAGTACGAGCTAAACACTTAAGTTTATTGACTCAAAATTAAGCATAAAGGTGTGAATGTTATATTAGCAGTAGATGAGGAAACAGAATTAGATGATGTGTTTAGTAAGACAGACAGGTATTGAACATAATATAGGTATGTGATGGTAGATCAAGTACCTAAGCTAGGCCCTCAAATTTCAGTAGTAGAGCCAGTATGTATAGAAAGCAGTAAGGGAGGACAATTCCAGACCCATTCTCATCTCAGTGCAGTGTTTTTCACTTCAGCTATCACGAAACCAACTCAGGCATTGCATACCAACTCTATGGTCACAAACTATAATCATGTATGAATTTAATTTCCAGCATAAGGAGTCCCTTTTACTCCACACTACGAGTCATGTTCCATGAGCACAATCTACTGTCACACACTTTCCATGGGATTATGTGCGCCTTCAGTTCCCAGTATAAGGGGTTCAGTTCCAGCTCCCTCAGTATTCGAATCATGTCCCATGAGTACAAAAAACTCTAGACTCAGGTCATAAAGCTCATGACTCATGTACGAATATCATGCTTTCCAGTATACTTAGCTTCCATGGCTTATGCTATGCCTCTATAGATCAGATACTTTTAGATTATGTCATATATATCCTCAGTTCAGACCTTATTGGTAAATCCAAACTATTGATATTTTATTCCTCAAGTTTTATTCATGTGTCAAGTTTAGTTTGTATCTATTCATGTTTCAGGTCCTCCTGATTTACTCCTCCAGTTAGCTCTCCTTATGGAATAGTATAGTGATGAGCAGTTTCTTAGATTAGAGAAGATTGTTGCATGCTTACTTTGCATGAGGGTGTAGTTGTGAAGATAGGCTTGAATGTCATGATAAATGTGAAAGTAAACATCTAGCAAGGGGTCATATTTAGAAGTTGGGAATGTACAAAGTGTAAGTGTACATTTAGATCCTTGACTTATGTCAGTACCTAGCATGTAACCATCAAAAACTCAATTGCCAACTCAATTATAGTTTCAGTATCCAGAATTTAGTGATCAGTGTTCAGTCCTTGAATTCAGTACTTCTGTACTAGCTATAGGCTTAGTTGTAATGTCATCTTCAGTTCAGTAACCAGATTTGAAACTCAGTTCAGTTTCAGACATGCTTGACCATAGCATTCAGGTTGTCAGTACTCAGTTATCAGTGTTTCAGTACCCGAGTTTATAGAATACCTCAGAGCCATGTCGTACGCTTGGTCTCGCATTTGAAAATAATACAGACTTTATGAATCCATACTCAGATACCTCATTCTACTCAGTTAGTTCTTATCTCCTATGCATAAAACTCAAAAATCTCAGCCTAGCTATTCAGACTAAGTACAGTTTAGCTTTGCAGATCCAGTTTTCAGTTATCAGTTATTCAGTTAATCAGATAAGTTAGTGTATTTATGCACTCGTGTTCAGCTTAGTTCATGTATCATGTCTCAGTTTCAGATCCTAGCTATTCAGTCGTGACTCAGTTCCTAGGTGTCTTGCGCATCGCCTCAATTTCCCTCAGTAGCTCATCCAAGTCAGTATCCTTTGAGGGACATAGTGTCCCAAGGGGGAGATATATCATACCCTTAAAATTTCATGACATAAACATGCTACTCTATTTTCTTTTGATGAATCCAGTTTGGAGAAGGGGTACTCATAAGTTAACCCTCAAACTCCAACTTTAATCATATGCCATATTTTCAAGATTCAGTTCAGATCATGATATTCAGTATATCTACCACATCCCAGACTTAGTTATGTTCTCATATTTCCGATCATGCATATGGAGTAATTAATCTCAAACTTATCGGTATTATCAGTCCAAGGTAATAGTTTTCCTTAAACTTACTCGTTCTCATGTTCATATTTCAGTGTGAAACTTGGTATTCAGTTCCATGCTCATTTTTCAGTTCAAACTTGATACCTTTACCATTGCATGTTCATGAGTAAGTATAGTCATAAATTCACGCATCAGATATGCGTGATCAGCTCATCAGTACTTTCAGTCATGCATTCACGTATCATGTCAGTCATATAATCATGCGTCAGATATGCATGGATTCAGCCTTTCAGTTGTGCATCAGATATGCGTTCTCATTTTAAGAAAACTTACTTTATTAGAATCCTCAGTCTTATATTCATGAATTAGTTTCCCATGCATCAAATATGTATATTCAGTATGTTGTGCTCAACTTTCAGTCATGCCAGTCATGAATCCATGTTTCAGTAGTGTATGTCTTGTACGTACTTCATCTTATCATCTCTCCCGCTTCAGTTAATTTCCATTCAAGGACGAATGTTCCCAAGGGGGAGATATTGTAATACCCGTATGTTTCTTAGCTAAGAGACGAATCATTTTTTCTAAGTATGAAACCTCCTATCCTGTGAGTAGCATTTTAGTGCATGACTTACAATGAGTATCCTAGTGATAATATAGCTTATGATACATTAAGCATGTTCATATGAGTCACTTAAGGTAATACAAGCTAAGAGTTTTTGAATCCATCAAGTTTTAGTGTTTGATTTTGCAAGGGTCATGTTTGAACGAGTATAACAAGATGTTAATGTCATATTTCTGCATATTTCTATCCACCAAATTATATATAATTGAATTAGCTTTCCAACGATACCAATTTCTCCTTAATCCAATACCCGAGCAAAAAGTTATGCCTATTTTCGTGAGAGGTAGTAAGCATAGGCGATTGGTTAGGAGCCGCCTAACCCAAGCATAGGCAATTGGTTAGGCGCCGCCCAACCCAAGCATAGGCGATTACTTGAGCGCCACCTAAGATAATTCCAGGTGTCAAAAACACTCCGTCTTGAGTTATTTTAAAGGTAATTAAGTTTTTAAATACTCCTTACACGTTCCTAAACTTAACCCTACGAAATATATAGCTTCTAAACACATTACAACCCTATTAACATCTCAAAGCTCATCATCCAAGAGAACCATAGGAGAAAAACAACTAGGGTTCCACAATTAAGCTTGAAGATCAAATTTCAAGGAAATTCCTCCGTCAATCATCAAGAACCTCTCTTCTAAGGTATGCGTAGTGTTCATCTATGGATTCAATTCATTCATAGAGTTCAAGAATCCATCTTTAAAACACAAAATCTTGGTTGATTGTGGTGATATGATCATACCCATGTTGATGCTTGATTGTTTTTCCTCTTTTTCATTATAAAGTATGATTTCTATATTGTTGGGTGTTGATGATCATGTTGTTGATATTGGGTGATTCCCAAGATGGAATCTTTATATGTTTTTGTGAATTCATGATATCATATGAGTTGGAAACATGTAAATTTGGTTGTTCATAATGTATAATTTGATGAATTTACCTATGCTTAAGATGTGCATGTAAGGTGTATGATAAAATGCCTAAGGAACTAGAAATCACGCAATATAGCTAAATTGTGACTAAGTGAAGGATTCATGATATGCCCTTACGTCCCAATGACTTCTATGTTGATAATGTGCCTTGTAAATGTTGTTGGAATACTCATGAACTATTCTTATGAGATTATGCTATGTTTACTTGCAAATCCTACTTATGAACAAGATGTATGATAACCATGCAATCCACATGAACTTCCATGCTATTGGCATGTGTTGCCAATATTATTATGCAATGAACATGATATTAAGATTGTGCAAGTACTTCCATGTGATATGAAATCCTTTCCATGCAATACATTGTTGATAACCATGCTTAGTATGAGATCCCTACTTATGATATTCTAAATTTTGGACTCTACTCTTATGATCAAGTCAGTCATGTGTGTCAGTTTCCTTCGATCGAGTCCTCGGGGTACTTGTACCCAAAAAATATAGTTGTGTGCCTAGAGCCATGTCATGTTTTCATGATATTCTCAGTCAAGCCATGATCTATAGAATTCAGTCAGTCATGCGACTCAGGAAAACTCAGAAATCTCAGTAATCTAAGTAGTCCAATAATCACAGTAAATGTCAGTGCTCAGTAACTTCAGCAACCTCAGTATTCACAGTCAATCTCAGTAGTCCAGTAATCTCAGTAATCTCAGTGCTCAGTAACTTCAGCATCCTCAGTATTCACAGTCAATCTCAGTAATCTCAGTAGTCCAGTAATCTCAGTAATCTCAGTGCACAGTAGCTTCAGCAACCTTAGTATTCTCAGTCAATCTCAGTAACTTCAGTACTCTCAACCAGTCCTCAGAACTCAGTACATTCCATCATTCATTGGAATCCAGTAAAGTTAGTTTAGCTCTGCTAAACAATACCACTAGTATCAGTCTAGTTAATCAGTATCAGTTCAGCTAATCAGTTCAGTTCAGTTATTCAGTTCATCTTAGTTATTCAGTTCAGTTTCCTTCAGATAGGTGTAGAAGTTAGCACCTAGTGAACCCAAGGATGGGAACTCACCCGCCAGTTCAGGGTGTGATTCTTAGTAGCAATCCTTGTGTTCCAGAACTACGTAGCCAGCATAATTTGAGACATCTTAACCTGTCAGATTAGGATTGATGAGGTGTCTTAACCCATCAGTTTAGGGTTCCCACCATTCTCATTGAGTACCCGCCAGATAAGGGTCACTCACAACTGTCCTTATCAGTGGCGCGGTATTGACACCCCTCCAGTCGGGGCAAAGATTAGACCCCAGCTTAGCCATAACGGCATACATGGGGCATGTCGGTTAAACACTACCTCCTACAGTTTCAATATCAGTCTCAGTCAAATAACTCAGATAGTTCTTCAGATTTCAGTATATCAAGACTGTCAGATACAGTCAACTCAGAAATAGAATTGAACTCAGATAGTTTCCTTTAGATTTATAGACTGTCAGATACAGTAACTTATGCTATCAATCACAAAAGTTATCAGAACTCATGCTATCAGGACTCAACTTCAAGACTGTCAGATACAGTCAATCAGTCTGGTTCTTCATAATTCAAACTGTCAGAAACAATCATTTATTTATCAGTAATGAAATATCAGTCTCTTAGTATATCAGTAATACAGTATCAAATCCATCACTTATTAGTGATTTACTTATCAATATCAGTAAATTCAGTCTTTCAAAATCTCATTATCAGTACACTTATGTTGTTTGTATTTAGACTCAGTAGTCCGTATCTCCACGAGTTCAGTTACAGTTACGTATGCATATATGTACTCTCACGTTCATATCAGTTTGCATTGTCTATGCATATAACCCTTTGCATTTAGCCTACCTCACTCGTATACTCAGTATATTCAGACGTACTGACGCATTTGTGCTATGGTGCTTTCTCTTATGTTACACCATAGGTTCAGAGGCATGAGCTCCAAATTAGCAGTAAAATCCAGGATCAGCAGTCAGAGTTAGATGTGAGTCCTCATCCTTTGAGGACATGATGATTTCTTTTCTATTTCAGTTTTTACTTTATTTCAGTAGTTAGAGTTAGTTGGGGACATGTCCCATCAACTCCTTAGGCAGTTCAGTTAGAGGATTTTGGACTAGATGTCAGATTAGATGTTCAGACTTCAGTATTTATGTTCCTTTTTGGTATTGTTATACCATATTTTTAAAATATGTATTAGTATTGAACCTTATGGCCTTACAGTTCATGTTTCCGCATATTTTATGAGATATTATACAGTTTACAGGTATAGATATTAGTCATGGGTTATCTTGTGGTCCTTAGGGATCATGAGCACCATTTAGCATTTTGGTTTAGAAAATCGGGGTGCTACAGATTCTTAGAAGCAAACTTTGGGCTCCAGAACTACGTCGCTAGCATAGGTTGAGACATCATACCAGATAGTTGAGGGTAGATGAGATGGGTTGACCTGTTAGATGAGAGCTCCACCATTCTTGTTTGAGAAACTGATAGATGAGGTTCATGTAAAGTTGTCCTTACCAGTGGTGTGGTACTGATACCCTTCTAATTGGGACTACAGATTGGACCCTAAATATAGCAATATTCACTTATTTGTGGTATGTCTATTAGATGACTACTTCCCACAGTCTCAGTTTCAGAATCAGTCTCAGACATCAAGAAAAAGCTCAGTTCATTGTATAAAATTCAAGACTATTAGATACAGGCCATCAAGTTTGATTATTTACAAATTCAAAGATCCGCTACTAGATAGGCTGATTTTAAATTCAGTTAATCAAGTATTATTATCTATGGATTCAGAGACTGCCTGGAAGATAGGGTTGATCTCATGTACAGTCAATCATTCCAAATACTAGTAGATCTGTTGACAACCTGTTAAATAGG
Source organism: Capsicum annuum (assembly GCF_002878395.1). Classification (NCBI taxonomy): domain Eukaryota; kingdom Viridiplantae; phylum Streptophyta; class Magnoliopsida; order Solanales; family Solanaceae; genus Capsicum; species Capsicum annuum. The sequence goes on from NC_061116.1 coordinate 124,816,767, forward strand.
GTTGGTATCAGTTTCAGTAGCTTCAGATATTTATAATCGCAGTATGTTCAGAATTCTAGAATTCACAGTATATTCAATATCAGTTACCAGTGTTAGTCCTAGTATACTCAGTGACAGTATGCACAGTATGATCAGTAGTTATAAATTCTCTATGTATGCTAATCCAGCTCTTGAATATCATTTAGTTAAGTTATGTTCATGCATAAGCCCTTGCATTTAGCCTTACCTCATTTACATACTTAGTACATTCCAACATACTGATGCATTTGCGCTATGGTGTTGTTATTTTATTTGACACTATAGGTTCAGAGGCACGAGACCCATAGAACTTTTTGCAGTTCATTTTCTATTAGAAGTAGGAGACGTAGAAGTGAGTCCTCATATTTCGAGGATGAATTATTATTTCAGTATATTATTATTTTTCATTTTATTTGAGTAGACGGAGTGAGTTGGGGACATGTCCCATCAACTTCACAGTTCATACAGTTAGAGGCTTTTCAAATAGTTGTATAAGTATTCAGTTTGCAGATTTATGTATTTTAGGTTTTTTGAACCTTATGATAAGTTTTTGCCAGTTTTCTGCATGTATTTTATTATATTATGCAGTGAACAAGCACAGATATCAGAAGAGGGTTAGCTTGTGGTCCTTCGGGATTACATGCACCATGTGACATTCCGATTATAAAAAATCAGGGCGTTACATAATCCCTACACCCTTTAAAATAAATTAACTCAAAAACCAATGTTTAGGGGTCGAGAAGACTCAACTAAAAATCCATGAAATTAATATGTCTTATAATTAGACTAAATCCCTATCACCTTGTTAAATTATCAGGCTTTAAGGCTCCTATACATTCCACTAGGAGCTAAATTAAACTAAGTTAAGTACGAGGTATTACAATATCTCTCCCTTGGGAACATTCATCCTGGAAAGAGAATTATTAATCTAAGAATACTGGGGAAACTAAAATCACATACTAAATATGCATAACTAAAATATGATTACTTGACTAAGACTGAAACATGATACATGACTGAATTGAATTTGTGAAAGCATGCAAGGATATTAGAATAGTAATAGCATAAACTGAGAATATAAAAGTGTCAATCTATGAAGAACTGTTACCTTAAGCTAAGTATGAATTTGCAGAAAAAAGATGAGGGTACTTGGTATGCATATCTATCTCTTCTTCCCAAGTAGCTCCTTCAACGGATTGATTCCGCCAAAGATCTTTGAACAAAGGAACTTCTTTGTTTCTTAGTCTTAGAATCTGATGATCGAGGATCTCAATTGGGATTTCTTAATAAGAAAGGCTATCTTAAACATCTATCATTTCTAAAGACATTACAAAAGCTGGATCACCAATATATTTTTTTAACAAAGAGACATGGACATATAATTACAACTTTAGCTAATAAGCAACCTTCACAAAATAGCTCAAGATTCTGGAAGGGCCTACATATCGGGAACTAAGCTTCCCCTACTTGACTAATCTTTTCACTCCTTTCATAGGTAAGGCTTTAAAATAGACTAACACACCAACCTCAACCTCAAGATCTTTTCTTCTTTTTCAAATAGGATTTCTAATGGCTTTGGGGTATCTTAAGCCTTTACCTGATCAACTGAATCTTACCCATTGCATCAAACACCAAATCTAGTCCTATAAAGCTGCCTTACCTACCTCAAACAAACCAATAGGAGATATACATCTCCTCCCATAGAGAGCCTCAAATAGAGCAATCTGAATACTGGAGTAATAGTTGTTATTATAGGAAAACTAAATCAATGGTAAGTGTTCATATCAACTACCCTTGAAATCAAGCACACACTCCCTCAACATATTCAAGGTTTGAATGGTCATCTCTATCTTACCATCAGTTTGAGGATAAAAAGTTATACTGAGATAAAATTGGTTACCAAGACCCTTTTAAAATCTCTCCAAAAGTGAGAGGTAAAATGGGTATCTCTATCTGAAATGATAGACAACGAGAATCCCTACAACCGAGCCAACTCTCTAATGAATAGCTTGTCTTAGTCCTTGGCTGAATAAGAAGTATGAACTGGCGAGAAATGGGTTGATTTTGCCATTTTATCTATAATAACCCATATCAAATCATGTTGATAATGCGTACAAGGTAAATCCATCACAAAATCCAAGTTAACCTCTTCCCAAATCCATGTAGGAATTCTGAACTCCTACATTTTACCATTAGGTCTCTGTTTTTAAACTTTAACCTACTGACAGTTAGAACACTTAGCTATGAACTCTTCAATATCCCTATTCATACCACTCCACCAATAGATTTCCAAATCATGGCATATCTTAGTGGATCGTGGATGTAAAGAGTAGCGCACACCATGCACTTATGCCAAAATTCATTGTCTCAAACCATCAACACACGACGTACACGGTCTACCCGGATATTGCAATGCTCCATATCCCCCTTGGGAGAAAACCTCTACTTTTTAATCTCTAACTTATTACTTCAACTTAACCAAGTTGATATCCCTATCTTGTTTTTCTTTTCTTTTGGAAAAGAAAGAAAATTTTGAACCCAAACAATACCTTCAGATAAATTAAAAAACAGAAAAGTTAATATATCAAGGTGATGAACTTCCTAGACTAACTTTCTCTTCTCATCCTCAACATAAGCAACACTGCGCATAGAAAATCTACTAAGAGCATCTGCCACTACATTGGCTTTGCTCGAATGATACAACACACTCATATCATAATCCTTAAACAACTCCAACCACCTTCTTTGATGAAGATTTAAATCTTTATTCAAGAATATATACAAAGTTTTGTGATCTGGGAACACATCAAGATGAACACCATAAAGATAATGCCTCCAAATTTTCAAGGAAAAAACAACAGCTCCCAAATCAATATCATGGGTAGGATAATTATTTTCATGAAGCTTAAGCTATCTAGAGGAATAAGCTATGATCTTACCTCACTATATCAATAAACAACCAAGACCAACTTTGGAAGCCTCACAATAAATAACAAACCCATCTAACAATCTAGAAAAGTCAAGACTGGGCTAAGGTGAGTCGAGTCTTCAAATCTTGAAAAACTCATTTCACAAGAATGTAACCACTAAAATTTTACTTTCTTTGGAGTAAATCGATACATGGAGATGTAATAGATAAAACCATTAAATAAATCATCTATAATATCCATCAAAACACAAAAAACTCCTGATATCTTATGGAGAGATGGGTCTTGGTCAGTTTTTTACTATTTTGATATTTTGAAGGTCAACTTTAATGCCATCATTTGAAATAATATCGCTAATTAAATCTACTAATCTTAGCCAAAATACGCACTTACTAAATTTGGCGAACAACTGATGGGCTATAAGAGTCCGCAATACAATTTTGAAATGGTCTACAAGATCTTTTTCACTACGTGAGTAGACGATAATATCATCAATAAATACAATGAAAAACTGGTCGAAGTACTACTTGAACACTCTATTCATAAAGCCAATAAAAGTTATTGAGGCATACGTTAGTCCAAAAGACATAACTAGAAATTTGAAGTGACCATACCGAGTTCTGATAGCTATTTTTGAAATGTCACATTATTTGACTCTTAGCTGATCATAACCGGATATGAGGTCTATCTTAGAGATATAACTGGCACCCTAAACATTGTTGAACAATTCATCAATAATTTGGAGGGGGTAATTATTTTTTACTGTGACTTTATTCAACTAATGATAGTCGATGCATATTCTGAGAGAACCTTCTTATACACAAAAAGGAATGGAGTGACCCATGGCAAAAAAACTGGGTATTATGAATCCCTTATCTATAAGATCTTTAAACTGTTCTTTTAACTCATTTAGATTGGCTAGATCCATTTTGTAGGGCAGACAAGAGATACACTGGGTATCTAGAAAGAGATCTATTCTGAAGAAAATTTCCCTTTCCAGAGAAACTCTAGAAGGTGTTCTTTAAAAAAATCTAGAAATTCTCTTAATACTAAAACTGAATCAAGGCTTGGAGTCTTAGAACTAGCGTCTTTGACTAGAACAAGATGGTAAACATAAAAATTAGTAATCATTCTTCTTGCCTTATAATATGAAACAATCTGACTCGTAAGCACTAGAGTACTACCCCTTCGTTCAATAACTGGTTCATTGAGAACTAAAACTGAACGAATCTGTTTCTATAGTCAACTAAAGCATAGCATGAGTGGATCCAATCCATGCCGAGAATGACATCAAAATCAGTCATCTATAACTCAACAAGATTAGTTGAAGTGACTTTATAAGATACTATAACCGAATAGTTCCTGTATAACTACCTGGCTATAATAGTAACACCTACTAGAGTAGGCACTAAGAAGGGTTCTACTAGATATTTAGGACCGACATCGAAATCGACTATTATCTAGGTTTTTACAAAAGAAAGTAAGGCTCTAGGGACTAGTAAAGCATAAAAATGAAGATAAAAGAGTTGTAAAATAGCAGTAAGCATATCAAGATATCCATCCTTATCCTGTTAGAATTGAAGTGGTAGAACCTGTTCTAGTACGGTCCATTAATGGCACTAAAGGTTGCACCCTGCTGAGTTAGACGACGTACTGGTGTTTCTTTTGTAGTATTCTAAACCTATTGGCGATCATTCCTTCCCTTTTGTGCCACCTTCATATACTCTCAAATCATGTGGCCTGTCTTGCCGCATCATAAACACACATCACAACCATCCTTACACACACCCTGATGATTTCTACCTTATTTCTAGCAAAAGAGGATTAGTAAGGCAACTACTCACACTAACCTGAGACTTAGATCTTGATGCCCTATCCCGATTGTCATCTCTAAACTCTGAAGACAGAGATGGGGCTGATAATTGCTGATCAGAATAAGAATTGTTGACATCTCTAACCTCGACTAAGAAAAGTTAAAGCTATCCATTCTTGACCTCTTATCCTCTCTCTCTTTCTGCTTAAGCTTCTAGTCCTCAATCTGCTGAGTATGAACCATAAGCCTTCATAAGTCCATCTTATTAATCAACATAGCAGTCCTACAGTCCTTGACCATACTATCTGCTACACCAGAAACAAACTTACTCATTTTAGACCTATTATCAGCCACCGTCAAAGGAGCATGCCTTTCCTACTGAGTAAACTTAAGCAAGCGTTCGTTTATACTCATATTTCTCTTATTCAAATTAATAAACTTCAATAACCTAGGTTCCCTCTAATCTAAAGGGAAATATCTATCTAAAAAGGTTATGGTAAAATCCTCCCACTCTATAGGCCCTACCTCATCATACCTATCCTTCTTCCTCTACTTAAACTAAGTGTGAGCTAAATCCTGCAACTAGAAAGTGGGAGACTATACACTCTTACTTGTATCACACCCATAATATTAGTAACTTTCTTATCCATATTTAGAAATTCATATAGATCCTCCTAAGAATTTAATCTAGAAAACAAATGAGGGTTTATTCGATTAATTTTTTGATCCTAGCTTTAACTGTATTTGCCACTGGATTGGCTGGAGAAACAACCTTCTGATTGTTCTGAGAAGATATTAATTGAAGTAAGGTAGTGAATGTAGCTTTGAACTCACCATGAGAGACATGCTTTATTTTGGGGATCTTCCTGAACAGGAGGAGGTGTAGGTTGATTTTAATTTCGACTTTTATTTTATCTTTTGGGAGGCATTGTCTATAAATGAAAGGAAGAATGAGTTAGAAAGATAGTTAAAATAAATATCACGCTAACTCGCACGTCGTGAATACTTATAGAAGGGAAACCTTTCCAAAAATGTCTTGTAACCTCCTGTCCATTAGTTTGACGTGCTTGTAACGCCTCAAAAATGGGTTTAGAGACGTCACACGATGCTTAGGATCACAAGTGACTCCAAGATAACCCTTCTACTGGCATAACTCATAAACAACTAAATAAAATGCATAAATCTAAAAGAATAATAAGGAAGATAACTCTTTTATGAATTTGCTCAATACAAAACTAAATTTAAAATATTACTACTCTACTTTTTACAACAAAACTGAAACTGAATACATTAAGTTCTACTGACTGTCTATGAAGACTCTACTAGTACTGACAATAGATAGATGGTTCATGACTCCCAACTATCCTAACTCAATACGACTGAACAAAGAAAATACAACATAGCTCAAATTCTATAAATGGCTTAAGCCCTTGAATCAGAGGACTCATCACCTATTAACTGAAAGCTGCACTGACTGAACATGGTATGTGTGCTACAATTCATACCTACATTATGAGACAATGTAGCACATAGACATAAATATGGGTCAGCACTTTGGAAATGTACTGAGTATATGGGGGCGTGTGCAATTAAATAATCAACATCATAAGTCTTTATAGAAACCATGCATGCTATAATAGATAACTCACATAGCTTGAGTAAAATTCTCATAAATAAAAAGGGCAAGACATGTAACTTAAATCTTGTGAGTCACCATATTTTACTTAAAATCTTGATTCCATATTTATTCAAAACTCATAAAAACTGAATGAAAACTTAAAGCATCAACCTTCAAGACATATGCTTTAGATTTATAAAATCAAGGAACTTCTTTTGTACACAAACGTCAAGATGCTTGAAGATCTTAGAATAATAGTTTGAAAACACCTATACTTTTAAAACTCAAGCTTAAGTCTTAGAGAAAGTAGGACATTTAGGAAGTTTCTTCCAACCGACATAAACAATGTGAGCTACAGGGATTTTAACGTCTTACCCACGTTGGGGAGAGCTGTTCTATCCTTGCCATCAGATAGAACCTTAAATTTTAGTTATCACTATCTATACCCACTTGGGGTATATCAGAAACTTATGGGGGAACGTACATGAAACCTCTCAATCAAGCCCAACTTGGTGCAAAATACTACTCCCTTACTTAGCTACTTAAGAAAATGCACCTTAAAACTTTTCAGCAAAATGTGATGGGAGCCAAAATGCATCCCCTTTATCTCAAAATCAAAGGTGTTGTTTTCTTTCTTGATTTTGGATCAAAACTCGCTTCTTTTGTTGAAATCCAATAGACTTATCATAAAAGCTTAAAAGAGGTATCAGGATGATGGAAATGTAAACATACTTCTTGCAATTTTTTAAAGGTCATCAACAACTCATACTTTAAACAATAAGGCTCAATTTATAACAACAAGACTTGGAAATTCTCAAAAGTGTGACATGAACTTAGGAATATGCAACTTAAAGAATGCCTTATCAATTTAAATCATAAATATGCAAAATAATAATACAACTCAAAACTTGGACATGTTATAATCTAATAAGTTCAAAATATAGTAGAATAGTATGAATTCCTCAAGGATTTACAAAATTCTTTAAGAAAATACAATTTTTGGGCACAAGAACAAAATAGTGTTCTAGATCATAACCCACATACCTTATTTGTCTTGATTCGATAAAACAAGTTGACTTTTGAAGACTTGAGAATGTTCTTGGAGGCTTTTCTTGAAGGTTCTTGAATGGTGGTATTTTTATTCTTGAGTTTTCTTGAAGAAGGACTTGAATCTTGTTCTAGGGGAATGATCTTGAGAGAAACCCTAATTTGATGTTGAGGATGACTGAGGAGTTATGTGCTTTGATTTGATGTAATTTTGTGTTAAAAGGGGTGGAAAAAAACCCAAAAATATCATTAAAAACAACAACAACAAACCCAGTATGTTTCCACACTGTGGGGTCTGGGGAGGGTAGAATGTACGCAGTCCATACCACTACCTCTAATGAGGTAGAGAGGCTATTTTTGATAGACCCCCAGCTCAAGATAAAAGGCATTATACAAAAGCATCAAAAGCATAGAACATGATAAAAACATAGGCACGCCATCCATAAAAAATTGTACATGGCCAAACAAAGGACACCACAGTCCACCTACCTACTACCTACGACTCATCCACACCCGTAGCCCTCTATCATAATGTTCTTCCTCTATATCTTCCTGTCTTGGGTTATGTCCTCAGTCAGTTGTGACTGTTCCATATCACACTCAATAACTTCTCTCCAGTATTTCTTCGATCTACCCCTACCCTACTTGAATCCTTCCAAGGCCAACCTCTCACACCTATGAACTAGGGCATCCGTGCCCCTTCTCATCACATGACCAAACCATCTCAACCTCACTTCCCACATTTTATCCTTCACTAATATCACTCCCACGTTCTTTCGAATAATTTTATTCCTAACCCTGTCAGGCCTTGTGAAACCACACATCCAATGCAACATCCTCATTTTTCCAACTTTCAAATTCTGGATGTGAGCATTCTTAACCGGCCAACACTTCGCTCCATACAACACAGCTGGCTGGATGGTAACTCCATAGAATTTGCCTTTCAGCTTTGGGGGTACCTTCTTATCGCATAAAATACCTGAATCGAGCCTCCATTTCATCTAACCAGCCCTAATACGGTGAGTGAAATCCTCATCTATCTCTCTATTCCCCTGAATCGTACACCCGAGATAATTAAAAGTATCGCTCTTGTAAACCGACCGAGAATCCAACTTCACTACCACGCCCTCCTCATGCCTCGAGTCACTAAACTTATATTCCAAGTACTTCATTTTGTTCCTTCTCAACCCAAAACCTTTAGACTCTAGGGTTTTTCTCCAAACCTCCTGTTTATCATTAACCCCCTGTTGCGACTCATCAATAAACACTATATCATTCGCAAAAAGTATACACCAAGGCACCTCGCCTTGTATATTCTACGTCAACGTAGCCATAACCAAAGAAAATAAAAATGGACAAAGAGTAGATCCCTGGTGCAACCCTGTCAAGACCGAAAAATGTTCACAATCTCCTCCCACAGTTCTTACCTGAGTCTTTGCCCCCTCATACATATCCTTAATCACTCTGATGTATGCTACTGGGACACCTCTTGCCTCCAAGCATCTCCAAAGAACCTCCCTATGGACCTTGTCATAAGCCTTTTCCAAGTTAATAAAAACCATGTGAAGATCCCTCTTCCTTTCTCTATACAGCTCTATCAGTTTTCACATAAGGTGAATTGCCTCAGTTGTGGAACAGCCAGGCATAAAACCACATTGATTCTCCAAAATAGACACCACCCTCCTTAACCTACGCTCTACGTCCCTTTCCCAAATCTTTATTTCTCAACAACTTAATACCCTAGTAGTTGTTATAACTCTGAATGTCTCCCCTATTCTTATATAAAGGAATCATCGTGCTCCATCTACATGCCTTGTGCATATTTGCTAACTTGAAAATATTGTTAAACAAGTTAGTCATCCACCTCAACCCTTCCCCACCAGAGAACTTCCAAAAATCCACTAGAATCTAATCGAGCCTCATTGCGCCTTGCCCCTTCATATCTTGCGAATAGCCTTACTGACCTCCTCAACCTTAAAATGCCAATAAAATCCAAAGTCGCGACACTCCTCGGAATGATCCAACTCCCTTAACACAATATCTTTGTCCCCCATATGATTAAAGAGCCTATGGAAATACGACTGCCATCTTTTCTTAATGAGGGCGTCTTCCGCCAAAACTCTGCCATCCTCTCCCATAATGCACTTCACCTGGTCTAGATCACGACCCTACCACTTCCTAACTTTGCAAAGACTAAATAACCTCTTCTCCCCGCCTTTCTCCCCTAACCACTTATATAAACTCTCAAAAGTTGTTGTCTTAGCAGTCGTTACTGCTAACTTAGCCTACTTTTTAGCTAACTTATACTTCTCCTTGCTCACCCGCTTCTCTTCTTCATCCTTACTCTCAACCAACTTACCCTATGCCACCTTCTTCGTCTCCACCTTCTTATTAATATCTTTATTCCACCATTAAACTCACCGATACAGGCCAAAACAGCCTCTCAAAATACCCAACACCTCCTTAGCAGACTCTCTGATGTAACCAGCAACCCTATCCCACATACTATTTTCATTCCCTCTGTGCTCCCACCCCTTCTTCCGCTCTAAATTAGCCTTTATCTCTAAAGCACAAACCAGAGTCAGACTGCCCCACCTAACTTTAGGTCGACCCTTCCCACCCTGCCTAACCTTTCCCTTCTTGATAACAAAGTCCATCACCAGAAGTCTATATTGGGTCACAAGATTTTCAGTTGAAATTACCTTAAAATCACTACTATCCCCCTTCCTAAGCCACAAAAAGTCAATTTGATTCTTGACTATCCTACTACGAAAAGTACAAAATGCTTATCCTTCTTCGAAAAGCTAGTTGAAGGTTTAGGTGATGGACCGCCACTTTTGTGACTAACCATCACTCAAACAATCACTTTATAGACATAAAATCACAACTTGAAGTTAACTGCCTGACTTGACGGCCCATCACTGACTTGACGGTCCGTTTGCCTAGACATCGCACCTCGGCAGGTTGATAGGTCTCTAGTAAAATGGGCATAACTTTTTATTCCGACCTTGGATTTTGGAAAAATTGATATCATTGGAAAAATAATTCAAAGAGCTTCCATTAGATATATAGTAGGACCTCTAATTCCATATATACAAGGAGATACGGTTGATTGAAGTTGACCTAAGTTTTGACGCTCATTAAAACTCAAACGATAGGAAAGCTTTCAACTTCCTTGAGTTAGGGGACCTCTATGATCTAAATTCATTCTCAAATAGATTCCCACACTACCTAATTGGTTAAAATTCTTAGTATGAATAGGATTTGTGGATTTTGGTACATCTATGCATAGGAATGACCATTTTCGTTCTAGTCCAAACTGCGGGGTGTGACAATATCTCCCCCTTAGAAACATTCATCCTTGAATGTCGCTCGTAAGGATAAGAGTATAGAAAAACTAAGGATACACAACTTGAAGAGCTTTTTAAACTTAATATTAAATTAGAGAGGAGCTAAATGATGGAAGGATGTCATCTTCATCTAAATCTGAGCATGCTGAAAGTTTAGAATTTTCTTGATGTGCTAACGGTGCGATCGTACTTATAGATTGTGAAGTGATGGTTTATGCAGGCATAATTCATGAGTAAATAAGACTAAGATTACACAATGGGCATCACATTGTCTTAGCTATAGCTAGAATACTTGGAAAATGAAGATCGTTCAATGAATACTTACAATCTGACTCATGCGAGATACTCATACTCAAGTGGAGGATTTCTTCAACACCCATTTTGGGGAGTTATAACAATATGAAGGAGCATAGAACTTTGGGCAAGATATGAACAAGACATCGGAGTAAGAGATCACAATATTTCCACATCTCTATAGATAGGAACGTAGACCTTTGAGTCATAGACAGGGATAGAATTTCTAGGCCTTAGGTAACAAAACACCTTATTTGCAAGCTTAGAATACTTCTAAAATATTCCCTCAGCCATTCCTTTCCCTTAAAGACCATACTCATTGATTCATCTTCTAATTCTCACATGGTCATTGATATTTCCTTCTACTCATTCTAAACTGAACTAAACTCTCTCATCATCTTCAAGCCTAACTTAAAATCACAAGATTCACCATATAATACCATAACAAAACACCATTTTGAATCATGAATTTACATATAACTACATTTTCAAAACTCCTCATCTCTGGAATAATTCTCATTACCACTTCAACAACTCCAAACCACCTAGTACCAGCCATTCACTAATGTGCAATCCATTCATCCACATATATGCAAACACAACATTGAAGACTACCTTTATAACCATATATGCATTCTTAAACAGGAACTCATAAATCTTCTTCGTTATATCATACACACCTCTATCAAGAGAAACTTCCATGTACCCCTCTTAAGAAGACATACATAACATATTCTAAACTGACTAGGTCATATACAAAAAACATTAATCAATATTTCTCTAGACTCAAGAATTACATAAAGTAGACATATGGCTATCTTACCTAACATGAAATATTTACTCTTTCCTGTCTGCACAACCACACATCATCACTATCAAGCCTTAAAGAAAAGGTCACTAAAAGGTTAGAACATAAGGACCTGAAGCATGAAGGGATATTGTGCATAGCTTAACACTTAACTGAGGCTTGTGGAATAAAGTATTTAACACCATGAACTTATCAAAGAAGTCTGTTCCGAGGACATGCCCGAAATAAATCTAAGTTTTACTGATCATTAAAATTATTTCTTGAGTACTTGAACTGAACATATCGTAAAGTTTGAGTACATGAGTCATAAGTTGCATAATATAAATTTGGAGCTCGTAACTTATGGAATGTGATTCCAACTTGTTGAAAGAACTATAACTACTCATTATGGGAACTAGGATAGTACATAATTCTCTATCATATGAATGCACATGAATTAGGATCATGGAACTAAACGCAAGGCATGGGTAGGTGTCGGGGCAACTATAAAATATCAAGTAAAAATTAGGTCGAGCATCATTCCTCCATGTAGCTATTCTACAACTTACTGGTGTACCTACTAAAATCTGAAAGCTTGACTTGGTTACTCGTTCCATCATCTCCCCCTTAGACTTAATCCATCACTCTAAGGTTGTGAACCGCTATATAAACTTTAGTCTAACTGCAATGACTTTACTCTAGAGTCTAGGATATAATAATGCACATGAACAAAAGGACTTAATACACTAGTCTTTCTCTACCTAGTAACTCTACGGTACTACTAACTATAGCAAATGCAATGATCTTCAAAATTAATACGGCCCCATAGAACCTCGGGCATACTTCTACATCATACATACGACATGAGACTCAATTACGAATCAAATAAAATTATACTCTTGTATACACTGTTCAAGCCTAGTATCTCACTTCTATACAACTAATATTTACAACACATCAATCATTATACCCTCCTTCATCACCATCTACTAGTCGGGCTTAGTTTCTTGTTCTAGCTATGATTTCCCATAATCTTGACAACTATTCTTACCTTTCAAATATAAAAAAAAAATTACTAGTTTGCTTGGACCTCATAATAATATTAATAATCAATCACAATCCTATGGTATATCTTATGTACAATCCATTAACACATCCTACTTCTACACCTCATTACCATTCACCAATCTATACATCTAAACTTCTTTTATAGCCATATAAGTTCAAACTAAACTCTATTTTTGCAATCTCAGGAAATCCTAAATTAAAAATACTCATCCACGAAGTACTTTCATCAATAACCTATACCTTTCTAGAACAACAAGCACCGTCAATAACTCTTTTCATACTTCAAGCCAATAATATTCCCCTTAACAATTAACTCTTCCTCTACTTTCTACTAAACTAACACTCAAAAACATATTACCTCATTATTTACTCAATCTTACACAAAACAATTCATCCAGACCTATAACTAATAAATCTCCTTTACCACTTTTCTCATCACTACATCTCTAAACCCTCAATTTGAACTAACGCAAAAACAATAAGATGCCCAAAAAGTTGCTAGTAAATCAAAATAGGCCTCACACAGTTTCACTAGACTTTGGTTTTGTGTTCTGAATAATAAAATACAATGAATAACAAATCAACTAAGCTAGTGAATCGAAAGAGCCCCACACGGCTTCACTAGATTTTGAGTTTTTTTTCAAAAACAAAATGATAACTAGATTACATATTAAAAGATATTGGAACTTGGCATACAATATTCAATGATCTAAAGATACACATCTCACTCTATCTTGATTGAATGACTCATAAGGATGAGGACATGGCTTTTAACTTAAGGAACTTAACACACTAGAGAGCTGCTCTCAAGCACTTTGTGTAACTTCTAAAACTTCTGCTCGCAAATATAAGAGCATTATCTAAGGAGGAACTAGAACTTATTGATCATGATATCTCAAGAATAATACATGGATAGAGAAGTATAGCTTTATATTATGGATTCTGAGGAGGAATCTGAAAGTACATCTAACTTGGGCTTAGTGCACAGCTTTTATGAATCATGAAATAGGCACTTCAATCTTAAGAACTCAAAAGCACAGATGGGATAATTTCTAGCCTGCTTATAATACCATAATTATCTATGGAGACTATCTGAGAAAGCATTCTCTGTAAATATTTAAGCTTGACTATTATTGATATATTGAAAATAAGCCAGATATAGCCCGAATAGAGTAAGATAAGAATCCACATAAGCTTCTTAGAGAATCTTTTTATGGCATGATCTAAGACTTAAAAGAAGGGATACATTTCCTAAATACCCTCTAGCCTCCTAAAGAAAAGTAAAGACATCTCTGTACCATTCCGCAAGTGTAATACCCAGCATATTTCTAAGATAGGAAGTGAATAAGTATTCCTACATATGAAATCTCCTATCCTATGATTCATACTTGAGTACATGACTTACCATAAATATCCTAGTGATAGGATAGCTTATGATGCATTAAGCATGTTTATATGAGTCACTTAAGGTAATGCAAGCTAAGAGTTTTTGAATCCATCAAGTTTTAGTGTTAAATTTTACAAAGGTCATCTTTGAATGAGTATAACTCGATATTAATGTGGTATTTTGGCTGATTTAGACCCACCAAATTTTAGAGAATTGAATTATTTTTCCAACGATGCCAAATTTGCCTTAATCTAATACCCGAGCAAAAAGTTATGCCTATTTTCATGAGAGAGAGTAAGCATAGGTGATTGGTTAGGCGCCGCCCAACCCAAGCATAGGCGATCACTTGGGCGCCACCTAAGTAAATTCTAGGTGTCAAAAATACTCCGATTGGCGTTATTTTAAAGGTAATTAAGTCTTTAAACACTCCTTACACGTCCCTAAACATAACCCTACAAAATATATAGCTTCTAAACATATTACAACCCTATTTTCATCTCAAAACTCATCATCCAAGAGCACTAAAGGAGAAAAACAACTAGGGTTGCATAACTAAGCTTGAAGATCTGATTTCAAGGAAATTCCTCCATCAATCATCAAGAATCTTCCTTCTAAGGTATGCGTAGTGTTCATCCACGGATTCCTTTCATCCGTGGAGTTCAAGAATCAATCTTTAAAATAAAATAGTTTGGTTTATTGTGGTGATATGATCATACCCATGTTGATTCTTGTTTTTTTTGCTATATAATAGTATGCGTGAGTTGATTTATGGATCCCTTTCATCCAAAAAGCTCAAAAAACCCCTTTTTCATTATAAAGTATGATTTCTATATTGTTGGGTGTTGATGATCATGTTGTTGGTATTGGGTGATTCCCAAGATAGAATCTTTATATGTTTTTATGAATTCATGATATCATATGAGTTGGAAAATATAAGTTGGTTGTTCATGATGTATAATTTGATGATTTCACCTATGCTTAAGATGTGCATGTAACGTATTTGATAAAATGCCTAAGAAACTAGAAATCATGCAATACAGCTAAATTGTGACTAAGTGAAGGATTCATGATATGCCTTTACGTCCCAATGACTTCTATGTTGATAATGTGCCTTGTAAATGTTGTTGGAATACTCATGAACTATTCTTATGAGATTATGCTATGTTTACTTGCAAATCCTACTTATGAACAAGATGTATGATAACCATGCAATCCACATGAACTTCCATGCTATTGGTATGTGTTGCCAATATGATTATGCAATGAACATGATATTAAGATTGTGCAAGTACTTCTATGTGAAATGAAATCGTTTCCATGCAATACATTTTTGATAACCATGCTTAGTATGAGATCCCTAGTTATGATATTATAAATTATGGACTCTACTCTTATGATCAAGTCAGTCATGTGTGTCAGTTTCCTTCGATCGAGTCCTCGGGGTACTTTTACCCGAAAACTATAGTTGTGTGCCTAGATCCATGTCATGTTTCATGATATCCGAACTCAAGCTATGATTCCATAGACTTCAGTCAGTCATGTGACTCAGGAAAACCTCATGATCTTAGTCAGTTGTCAGATATCAGTAACATTCTGCCAGTCAATAGAATTCAGTAAGATTAAGTCATACACAGTCAGTTATTCATGTCCAGTCCCTCCAGATGGGAGTAGAGGTTAGCACCGAGTGAACCCAAGGATGGGAACTCACCTGCCAGTTCAGGGTGTGATTCTTAGTAGTCATCTTTGTGTTCCAGAACTACACAGCCAACATAGGTTGAGATATCTTAACCCATCAGATTAGAGTTGATGAGGTGGCTTAACCTACCAGTTTAGGGTTCCTACCATTCTCATTGAGTACCCGCCAGATAAGGGTCACTCACAGGCTGTCCTTACTCGTGGCACGGTATTGACACCCCTTTATTCGGGGTAGAGATTGGACTCCAGCTTAGCCATAACGGCATACATAGGGCATTTCGGTTAAACACTACTTCCCACAGTTTCAGTATCAGTCTCAGTAAAAGAACTCAGGGCGTTCTTCAGATTTTAGTATATACAGGACTGTTAGCTACAGTCGTTCATGTTATCTATTTTAGTATCAGTCATGACAGTTATCATTAAACTATGTATTAGCTTGTAGGTCATGCTATCACATATTCACAGTCTCAATTTTTATATATATATGTTTGCACTCCCACGTTCATATTAGTCAGTCGGTGTTGTTCATGCCTGAAACCCTTTATGTTCAGCCTACCTTCCTCATATACACCATAGGTTCTGAGACACGAGTTCCTGTGCAGCATAGCGGTAGCATTCCAGTCGTAGAGACACACTGAGTCCTTATTGATTCGAGGACAATATGATTTGATACATTTATTTATTTCTTTAATTCAGTTTTACAGATTTAGTTGGAGACATGTTTCTTCAACTCCTTATTCAGATAGTTTAGAGGCTTTCAAATTTATGTTTAGATTTACGTTTAGATTGAGTTGCTTTGGGTATTTTCACCCACATAATTATATTCAGTTGAAACTTATGGCCTTATAATTCTATGTATTCCATATTATTATATCATGAATTATAGTATACAGGTACAGATATCAGTCATGGGTTAGCTTATGGTCCCTCGATGTTATGAGCATCGTGTAGAATTCTGGTTTAGCGAATCGGGGTGTTACAAACTTGGTATCAGAGCCTAAGGTTCAATAGAGTCCTAGAAAGTCTGAAAGCTGCATCTAGTAGTTTTGTACATAGGTGTGTTGTGTGCCACATTTATATGTGGGAGGCTAGGAGATTTTTTAGGAACAATCCTCTTTCTTCATTATTCATGTCATGCTAGTGAGCATAATCACAAGTTAAACTCTCAGTCTAATCCATTCTTCTCTTATTCAAAATAATGGCCCCAAAGAAAAGAAACCAGCTAGCTCCTCAGCCCAAAGATCCTTTAGGCGAACATGTTTCCCATGCGGAGTTTAGAGCCACATTTACCACACTTGCTTAGTCCATGGCTGCACAGACTGAATGGCCACCAGTCATTCCAGCCAATCCATTGGCCAATCCCAAAGAAGCTAGGGTTTGGGAATTCACCTAGATAAACCCTCCATCTTTCCATGGGTCTAAGTCTGATGAGGATCCTTAGGAGTTCATTGACCAAGTCCAGAAGGTCATTGACATCATGGGTGTTACTTCTATTGAGAGTGCTGAGTTAGCTGCCTACCATTTATAGGATGTTGCTCATGATTGGTACAAACAATGAAAGTTTGAGAGATTAGATGATACAGGCCCTATCGAGTGGGAGGAATTTGTCACAGCCTTCTTAGATAGATTCTTTCCCCAAGAGCTGAGGGAAGCCAAAGTTCTTGAGTTCATCAACCTCAGACAGGGGAATATGACGATTAAGGAGTATTCTCTCAGATTTACTCAGCTAGCCAGGTATGCTTTTCATGTGGTTGCAGACAATAGAGCTATGATGAGTAAGTTCGTGTTAGGGGTAAATGATAGCATGGTAAAAGAGTGTAGGTCTACGATGCTGATCGGTGATATGACCTTAGCAAGACTCATGAACCATGCCAAGCAAGTAAAAGAGTAGAATTTTAAGACTAGGGAGAGGCAGAATAAGAGAGTAAGGTTAGGTAATTTCAACTTTTCTCACCCCAAGTCAAATGAAGAAAACCATTCACAGTTTTGCTCCAAGTCAGCCATTCCAGCTCCTTTCTCTGCCAGCGCTCCAGTGTCGAACTTCAGAGACGGCAATAGAAACAAAGTGCTAGGCTCTAAATCTCAGGGCAATGTTAGCAGTGCCAGAACGAATCCCCTTTGTCAGACTTGTGGTAAGAACCACAAGGGCATTTGCAGAGCTGGTAGTGATATCTATTTTGGTTGTGGCAAGCCAGGCCACAGGATTAGAGAGTGTCTGTAGTCAAGTCTTCAGGGTCAGCAAAATAATTCTACAGCTCAGTCCAGTCACCCGAACCATCAGGGTGCCATTTCCAGTGCTACCAGTGGGCAATGCCCAAATAGACTCTATGCTTTTCAGTCTCGGTAGGATTAGGAAAAATTCTCCTGACATCGTTACTGGTATGTGACAGATTTTCCATATTCATCTTTATGCTTTGCTAGACCCAGGTGCATCTTTGTCTTTTGTTACTCAACACATAGCAGGCGATTTTGGGATCAGTCCCGAAGTCTTAGTAAAACCCTTCTCGGTCTCTACCTTAGTGGGTAAAACCATCATAGCCCGGCGGGTATACAGGAACTGCCCAGTTATGATATCATAGAAATCCATATTAGCAGATTTAGTAGAGTTAGAGATGACTGATTTTGATGTCATTCTCGATATGGATTGGCTTCATTCCTGCTATGCCACAGTCGACTGCAAAAATAGGATAGTTCAATTTTAGTTCCCGAATAAGCTCGTCCTAGATTGGAAGGGTAGCATTTCAGCGTTCAGGGGTCAACTTGTTTCCTATCTTCGGGCAAGGAAAATAATTTCTAAGGGGTGTGTGTATCATCTCGTGCATTTTAAAGATTCCAGTTTTGAATCTCCCAGCCTCGAAATAGTCCCTGCTGTTAGTGAATACTCAGATGAATTTCCCAAAGATCTTCCAGGTATTCCTTCCGAAAGGGAAATAGACTTTGGCATAGACCTTCTTTTGAATACTCAACTTATTTCTATTCCACCATACAAAATGGCACCAGCAGAACTCAAGGAACTAAAGGATCAGTTGAAGGTTCTCTTAGATAAGGGATTCGTTAGACCTAGTGTTTCCCCATAGGGTGTGCTAGTGTTATTCGTGCACAAGAAAGACGGTTCTCTCAGGATGTGTATTGATTACCGTCAACTCAACAAGGTCATAGTCAAGAACAGATGTCCTCTTCCCAGGATCAATGATCTACTTGACCAACTTTAGGGTGCCAATTACTTCTCCAAGATAGACCTCAGATTAGGCTATCATCAGCTCAGAGTTAGAGAATGTGACATTTCAAAGACAGCTTTTCATTCTCGGTATGGTCACTTCAAATTTTTAGTCATGTCCTTTGGTCTTACCAATGCTCCTGCAGATTTTATAGATTTGATGAACCGTGTGTTCAAGAAGTACTTGGAAATGTTTGTCATAGTCTTCATAGATGATATTCTGGTCTATTCTCGCATAGAGCGTGATCATGCAGACCATCTCAGGATTGTTCTTCAGACTCTCAGGGATCATCAATTATTCGCTAAGTTCAGCAAGTGTGAATTTTGGCTAAGATCAGTAGCATTCCTTGGCCATATTATTTTCGATGATGGCATTAGAGTAGATCCTCAGAAAACTGAGGCAGTAAGAAACTGGCCCAAACCCGTATCTCCATTAGATATTAGGAGTTTCTTGGGTTTGGATGGCTATTACAGATAGTTTGTCTAGGGATTTTCTTCTATTGTATCTCCCATGTCCAGATTGACTCAAAAGAAGATTAAGTTTCAGTGGTTAGATTCATGCAAGAAGAGCTTTTAAGAGTTGAAGACTCGACTCACCTCCGCTCTAGTTCTAACTATTCCAGATAGTTCAGACGGTTTTGTAGTCTATTGTGATGCATCCAGAGTGGGTTTAGGTTGGGTCCTCATGCAGCATAGTAAGGTCATAGGCTACGCCTCCAGATAGTTAAAGCCACATGAGAAGAATTATCCTACTCATGATCTTGAGTTAGCAGTAGTAGCTTTTGCCTTGAAGATTTGGAGGTATTATCTCTATGGAGTTCATGTAGATGTCTTCACAGACCATAAAAGCCTCTAGTATGTCTTTTCCCAGAAAGATCTCAATCTTTGCCAGAGAAGGTGGTTATAGATCTTGAAGGATTATGACATGAGTGTTCTTTATCATTCGGGCAGGCCAATGTTGTGTCCGACGCTCTCAGTCAACTCTCCATGGGTAGTATTTCTCACGTTGAGGGTGGTAAGAAAAAGATGGCTCAGGATATCCATTATCTTGCCAGACTATGTGTTCACTTAATTGATTCTTCAGAGGGTGGTGTATATGTTCATAGTAGTTCAGAGTCATCTCTAGTTTCTGAGGTGAAAGAGAAACAAGACAGGGATCCTAGCCTTGTCAAGCTCAAAGAGCCAGTTCAGAATCAGAAAGTCGAGGTTTTCTCCCAAGGGGGAGATGGTGTTCTTCGTTGTCAGGGTCGTCTATGTGTTCAAGGTGTAGATGAATTAAAGTAGCGAATACTTGCAGAAGCTCATGGTGCGCGTTACTCTATTCATCCAGGGGCCACTAAGATGTACCGCGACATGTGGAAGATCTATTGGTGGAGTGGGATGAAGAGAGATATTGCAGAGTTTATGGCTAAGTGCTCTACATGTCAGCAGGTTAAGATAGAGCATCAGAAACCTAGTGGTTCCATGCAAGAGTTCACCATTCCTACTTGGAAGTGGGAAGAAGTTAACATGGACTTTGTGATGGGTTTGCTTAGAACTCGTCATCAACATAATTCAGTCTGGGTCATTATAGATAGAATGACCAAGTTAGCTTATTTCCTTCCTGTTCGTACTTTTTATTTTGCCGAGGATTATGCCAAACTCTATATCAGGGGGTTAGTCAGGTTACACGGTGTTCCACTATCTATCATCTCAGACAGAGGTACCCAGTTCACTTCTCAGTTTTGGAAAGCATTCCAAAAGGGTCTCGGTACCCAAGTCCATCTCAGCACAGCATTTCATCCTCAGACAGATGGTCAAGCAGAAAGGACCATTCAGATTCTAGAAGATATCCTAAGGGAGTGTGCATTTGACTTCAATGGAAGTTGGGATGACCACTTGCCTTTGATTGAGTTTGCACACAACAATAGCTATCATTCTAGTATTCAGATGGATCCATTCGAAGCACTCTATGGTAGGAGATGTAGATCTCTGATTGGTTGGTTTGAAGTTAGTGAGGCCTCAATCATAGGTCCTGACATAGTATTCGACACCTTAGAGAAAGTTCAGTTGATCAAGGAGAGACTTTGGGCTGCTTAGAGCCGACAGAAGTCCTATGCAGATGTTCGTAGAAAGGATCTCGAGTTTGAGGTCAATGACTATGTCTATCTTATGATCTCTCCCATGAAGGGAGTGAAGAGGTTCGGCAAAAAAGGGAAACTCAGTCCCCGGTATGTCGGTCCCTTCAGAATTCTTTGTCGCTTCGGCAAGGTAGCTTATGAGCTTGAGTTGCCTTCAGATCTAGTCTCAGTCCATCCAGTCTTCCATGTCTCTTTGCTAAAGAAGTGCATAGGTGACCCAGCAGTTGTTGTCCCTATTCAGAGCATCGACATTCAGAATAGCCTCTCTTATGAAGAGATTCCAGTCAAAATCTTAGATTATCAAACTCGTAGATTGAGGAACAAAGAAGTCCCTCTAGTCAAGGTTCTTTGGCAAAATCTGTCTCATGAGGGAGCTACCTAGGAAGAAGAAACAGATATGCGTACCAAGTATCCTCACCTCTTCCTTACCAATTCAGATCAAGCTCAAGGTAATATTTCTTCTTAATTTTATTCAGTTTCACGTTCATGTTTCCAGTATAAACTTGGTACCTATTAACCATTTCATACTCAGTCATGTATACATGTGTCAGTTGTTCGTGCATTAGATATGCACGAGTTCAGTATGTTTAGCATGTCAGTCATGAGATCAAGTTTCAGTTATTCATGTTTAGTTCAGATCTATTGTCTTGTATCCCTTCTCAGTAAATTCTTATTCGAGTACGAATGTTCCCAAGGAGGGATATTGTAATACCCCGCATGTTTCTAAGCTAGGAAGTGAATAAGTATTCCTACATATGAAATCTCCTATACTGTGATTCATACTTGAGTACATTACTTACCCTAAATATCCTAGTGATAGGATAGCTTATGATGCATTAAGCATGTTTATATGAGTCACTTAAGGTAATGCAAGCTAAGAGTTTTTGAATCCATCAAGTTTTAGTGTTCGATTTTGCAAGGTTCATCTTTGAACGAGTATAACTCGACGTTAATGTGGTATTTTGTATGATTTAGACCCACCAAATTGTAGAGAATTGAATTAGCTTTCCAATGATACCAATTTTGCCTTAATCTAATACCCGAGCGAAAAGTTATGCCCATTTTCGTAAGAGACAGTAAGCATAGGCGATCTGTTAGGCGCCGCCCAACCCAAGCATAGGCGATTGGTTAGGCGCCACCCAACCCAAGCATAGGCGATCACTTGGGCGCCGCCTAAGTAAATTTCAGGTGTAAAAAATACTCCGTTTTGAGTTATTTTAATGGTAATTAAGTCTTTAAACACTCCTTACACATCCCTAAACTTAACCCTACGAAATATATAGCTTCTAAACATATTACAACCCTATTTTCATCTAAAAGCTCATCATCCAAGAGCACTAAAGGATAAAAACAACTAGGGTTGCGTAACTAATCTTAAAGATTCGATTTCAAGGAAATTCCTCTGTCAATCATCAAGAATCTTGCTTCTAAGGTATGCGTAGTGTTCATCCACAGATTCCTTTCATCCGTGGAGTTCAAGAATCAATCTTTAAAATATAAAAGTTTGGTTGATTGTGGTGATATCATCATACCCATGTTGATGCTTGTTTGTTTTGCTATATAATAGAATGCATGAGTTGATTTATGGATCTCTTTCATCCACAAAGCTTAAAAACCCTATTTTTTTATTATAAAGTATGATTTCTATATTGTTGGGTGTTGATGATCATGTTGTTGGTATTGGGTGATTCCAAAGATGTAATCTTTATACGTTTTTATGAATTCATGATGTCATATGAGTTGGAAAATATAACTTGGTTGTTCATGATGTATAATTTGATGATTTCACCTATGCTTAAGATGTGCATGTAAGGTGTTTGATAAAATGCCTAAGAAACTACAAATCATGCAATACAGCTAAATTGTGACTAAGTGAAGGATTCATGATATGTCCTTACGTTCCAATGACTTCTATATTGATAATGTGCCTTGTAAATGTTGTTGGAATACTCATGAACTATTCTTATGAGATTATGCTATGTTTACTTGCAAATCCTACTTATGAACAAGATGTATGATAACTATGCAATCCACATGAACTTCCATGCTATTGGTATGTGTTGCCAATATGATTATGCAATGAACATGATATTAAGATTGTGCAAGTACTTCTATGTGATATGAAATCGTTTCCATGCAATACATTGTTGATAACCATGCTTAGTATGAGATCCCTAGTTATGATATTATAAATTATGGACTCTACTCTTATGATCAAGTCAGTCATGTGTGTCAGTTTCCTTCCATCAAATCCTGGGGGTACTTGTACCCTAAAACTATAGCTGTGTGCCTAGATCCATGTCATGTTTCATGATATTCGAACTCAAGCTATGATTCCACAGACTTCAGTAAGTCATATGACTCAGGAACACCTCATGATCTTAGTCAGTTGTCAGATATCAGTAACATTCCACTAGTCAACGGAATTTAGTAAGATTAGGTCATGTACAGTCAGTTATTCATGTCCAGTCCCTCCAGATGGGAGTAAAGGTTAGCACAGAGTGAACCCAAGGATGGGAACTCACCCACCAGTTTAGGGTGTGATTCTTAGTAGTCATCTTTGTGTTCCAGAACTACGTAGCCTGCATAGGTTGAGACATCTTAACCTATCAGATTAGGGTTGATGAGGTGGCTTAACCCGCCAGTTTAGGGTTCCCACCGTTCTCATTGAGTACCCGCCAGATAAAGGTCACTCACAGGCTGTCCTTACCCGTGGCACGGTATTGACACCCCTCTAGTCAGGGCAGAGATTAGACCCCCGCTTAGCCATAACAGCATACATGGGGCATTTCAGTTAAACACTACTTACCACAATTTCAGTATCAGTCTCAGTAAAAGAACTCAGGGCATTCTTCAGATTTCAATATATACAGGACTATCAGATACAGTCGTTCATGTTATCAGTTTCAGTATCATTCATGTCAGTTATCAGTAAACCATGTATTAGCTTACAGGTCATGCTATCACGTATTCACGGTCCCAGTTTCTATATATGTGTGTTTCCACTCCCACGTTCATATTAGTCAGTCAGTGTGTTCATTCATGAAACCCTTTATGTTTAGCCTACCTTCCTCCTATACTCAGTACTCCAGTTGTACTGACACATTTGCGCTATGGTGCTTTCTTTTCATTTTGAACCATAGGTTCTGAGACACGAGCTCCAGCCCAGCAGTAGCGGTAGCATTCCAGTCGCAGAGACACAGTGATTCCTCATTGATTCGAGGACAATATAATTTGATACATTTATTTATTTATTCAGTTTAGTATTACGGAGTTAGTTGGAGACATGTTCCTTCAACTCCTTATTCAGATTGTTTAGAGGCTTTCAAATTTATGTTCAGATTTACGTTTAGATTGAGTTGTTTTAGGTATTTTCACCCACATGATTATATTCAGTTGAACCTTATGGCCTTATAGTTCTATGTATTCCGCATTATTATATCATAAATTGCAGTATACAGGTACAAATATCAGTCATGGGTTAGATTGTGGTCCATCAGGGTCATGAGCACCGTGTAGCATTCCAGTTCAGCGAATCGGGGTGTTACAGCAAGACTCTACTAGACATGGCTTCATAGACACCCTACTACACTTGAACTCTGTGCTCTGATTCCAATTTAGTAATGCCCCAAAAATGAGTTTTGAGAAATCACATGGTGCTTAAGGTCACAAGTGACCCCAAGATAACCCTTCTACTGGCATAACTTATAAGCAACAAAATAAAATGCATAAATCTAAAAGGATATTGTGGAAGATAAATTGATGTGTGAGCAAAAGCTAATATATTTATTGATTTTTAGCTCAATAATTGTGAATTCTAAAGCATCTCTTGTTGTTTTGATGTTCTTGCTCATGATATTGTAGTAAAAGGATAGAGGAATAAAAACAAAGGACAATGGAGCCAAAAAGTTAAAAATCTGAGCAAAAGAGAAGAAATCATGGCTGACTACCTTTGTGATACGTTGTCAGCCTTGTGATAGCTTATTAGCATTGGCTTCAACCTTAACAAGAAACTTAAATCCTAAGAAGAAGTTCTAATAACATCAGTGATAAGGCGTTAAGTTGGTGATAAGGCGTCACGAAGGGTGTCAGCCTAAACTAGAGAATTGAGCTTGAAGAAAAAATCTGACCATGTTGGTGATATGCCGTCAGATCCTTGACATGGCGTCAAAAACATCGTTAGCCTAAGATAGATTTTGAAGGCAACTGGAGAAATTTTGACGTCATCCATGATAAGGCGTCAGCCTCTTGACGCAACGTCAGCTTGGGTGTCACCTATTTCGAGCAATTTTACTATCTTTGTTATTTTATTTCCTTAATTAGTCTTTAGTATAAATATCATCTTTTAGTGTTTTTAAATGATCATCTATCATTATCTAGAAATTAACTTTAAGATGAAGGGAGAAACCTGCATTGCTCCCTTTTTGTCATTTATTCTTCATTTTCTTATCAACTATTTTGGGTTTCTACCTTGTGATTTAATTGAAGAAAGTACTTATTGTTTTCCATCTATTCATAAGTTATCCTTATCATTATGAATTCAACTTGTGATTTCGTTCATCAAATCATGAGCGGCTAATTCTATTAGCTGGGGTTATGGGATCTATGGATAATGGTTTGATATGATGCTAGGTGGTTAACGGATTCAAAGAGCAGTAGAACATTTTGAAATTCTATTGTTTTAATAGAAATCTAGTGGTTACAAACATTAGGTTATGCCTTAGGTTTTTTTTACTTCTAACGGAGAAATAGACTAGAGGACGTAAATAATCAACAGGGACTCAAAAGCAACCAACCTTTTGTTTAATGATTAATGTCGTTACTGGATTAATCTACTTGAGATAACATCCTATTGGATATAGATAAGTTATCTAAGTTTAAGAGAATTAGATAATAAATTGTCTAGTGAGGTCGACAGATAAGTCAGATAGTATAGTCGTCAGGGATATTCTGTTGTTTTACTTATTCTAAGAATTTCAAGAATTACCTAGTATCTGTAAATTCCTGAAACCCATTGTGAACATAACTCTGGTTTCCCATTTATATTATTACAATACTAAACTTTAGAAAGTGAAAATTGATTTATTGTGAACCTTAAACCCCCATCTTTCAGAAACGGTAAACTACTAGTAAAGCATTTTGTAAAAAATTGACGTTCACACCCTATTCCCTGTGGGATTTGACCCCAAACTAGTTGGGTTTTATATTGACAATGATCACTTACACCCATTCAAGAGTGTAATTTGTGTGTTATAAAAAATGGCGTTGTTGCTGGGGAATACGATTGTAGACCAAAAATTTTGTGCATGAAAATTTGTTGATAGTTAAGTTTCCTTGATTTACGTTTATCTGTTGTTTTTATTTATTTTAGGTACTATGTAGTTTATACCAAGCACGAGAAGTTTCGGAGAACCATTAATACTAATCAATCCAGAACCTCAATTGATAGAAAGAATGGCTGAACAACAGGAAGCAGAAAGACTAGCTGCTTTAGCCAGGGCTCAGGTGAATGTGAAAAATTTAGGTCAACAAGCATGTCACCAAAACCCTAATAATGAAGACTTGGGTGATGAAGAATTGCTGAATCCTCAAAACCCAAGGAGAGCTGAGCAAGTTGCTGTACCAGTGCAGAAAAATGTCAATAGGAATTATCTAGTCCCTGGAAGATATGGTCAACAGCCTAAGCAATATGAGGCTGATGAAGATGATGAAGGAATGGAAGGATCCGGTTCCACTAGTGCTATCATTCCGCCACCATTATCACCAGGTTTAGAATTCAGCACAACAAGTACCATGATCCAAATCCTGAATCTTAAGGGGTTATTTGGAGGCTTTCCTGGTGATGATCTGAACATGCATATGGTGAACTTCATCACCATTTTTAAATACTTTGACAATCCGGGAGTGAGCCAGAATGCGATCAAGCTGAGATTATTTTCTTTGTCTCTTTCTAGGGAGGCAACAATGTGGCTGAATGACTTAGAGCCCAATTCTATAACCAACTGGAGACAGTTGAAAGATGCGTTCCTAGAATGGTTCTTTCCACCCTACAGAAGGGTATATTTTAGGGACGAGATTAGAAACTTCAGAAAGCTTCCGACTGAAGCACTGCATGAAACTTGGGAAAGATTTAAGAAGAAACTTGCTCAATGTCCGAACCATAATATGACGGATTTTCACTTGATGAAGACTTTGTACAGAGCTTTCAACTCTGTGATGAAGCCTATTATTGACAATGCTGAAGGTGGTTCGTTCATTGATCTCTCTTTTCTGGATGCTTCAGACATGATGAATAGAATGACCAAGCAAAGTCGAGCCTGGAACACTAGGGATTATGTAGTGGCTAGCCCAACTTTTGCTGGTGGTATTACTTTGGAGCAACGTATAAGGGAGGAGGAGCGAGAATAGGACATGGCCCATTTGAAGACGCAGATGAACTTGCTGTCTAAGCACTTTCTATCTGGCAAGACTGAGATGGTTAAGGCTGTGGAATCTCAGGGGACTGTGTCTACAGGTACTGATGCTGAAGCAAACTATATGAGTAATCAGGGGGGTTTCCAAGGCAATATCCAAGGGAACCAAGGTCAGACATTCTATAACAAGCCTGATTATAAAGATAGGGAGCAGGGACATTGGAGAAACAATAATAACAGAAGTGGTTTGTCTATTTCTCCTGGAAGTCGGGATGCTACGACAACTATTTATGGCAAGATATCTATGGAGGATATGATGGAAAAGTTGTTGAAGGGAGTTAAGGCAACCAACTCGAGGGTAACTAATATGAAAAGTGAGTTTTCTACCCTCAGTCAGTTGGTTAGTTCACACTCTGCTTCTATTAAGCAGTTGGAGCAGTAGATGAGGCAACTTTTGGATACTCTGAACCAGAGAAAAACTAGTACTTTACCTAGTGATACGATTTAGAACCCGCGAACTGATGTCTTTTATATGGCAATTACCACTTGGAGTAGTAAGGTATTATCTAGCCCTTCTATGGGAAAAGCTGTAGAGAAGGAGGTAAGTGTTGATGAATTAGAAGGAAGCAATCCAGTGGAGTCTGAGAAGCTGGATGACTTTGTTGTTATTTTAGAGAAAGAAGACAAAAAGAAAGGGGAGGTGGTATTGCAAGAAATGCCAAGACCACTACCTCCATTCCCTCAGATATTGAACAAGAAAGAAGATAATGAGAAATTTAGCAAGTTCATGGCAATAATGAAACAACTGACAGAGAATGTGCCATTAATGGAGGCACTTGATCAAATGACAAACTACGCTAAATTTATGAATGAATTTCTAAAAGAGAAGCGAAAGGTAAGTTGTGAGCCGGTGGACAACATTCACCACTGTAGTGTTGTCTCTTCACAATCTTTAGTGCAGAAAGAGCCTGACCTTGGAGCATTTACTATATCGTGCACAGTTGAGTCCATAAAGTGTACCAAAGCTTTATGTAACATAGGAGCAAGTATAAATCTGATGCCGCTTGATATCTACAAGAAGCTTGGATTCGGGGAGCTTACCCCCACAACGATACATCTTGTTATAGCAGACAGATCGGTAAAATGACCAGTGGGTGTATTGCATGATGTGACGGCAAAAGTGGATGACTTTATTTTGCCTACAGATTTTGTGATATTGGATTGTAATGTTGATTTTGAGGTACCCATTATTTTGGGTAGAACATTATTAGCCACGGGAAGAGTATTGGTTGATATAGAGCTCAATGAGCTTAAGTTTAGGTATGGAAAAAAGGAGGCCAGATTCAAAATTCAACCTCCTATGAAGCAGTTGGAGGAGATGAATATCTTCTCGGTTGTGGATGTATTCCAGGAATGTGGTAATGAGGTAGTGATACGGCATCTTGATGAAGTCTGAGTACTCGAGATAACCAAGTCGTATCGCGACACTAAATTAGTCGCTATGGGGAGGCAACCCAAAATTTTATTTTCATATATTTTGTTTTTATTTATTTAGGTAGTAATAGGAAGGAACTTAAGAGGTACAAAAAGGTCAAGGTAAAAATTGAAGAATGCAAGTCAAGTGGTCTTGATGACATTCGTGATAGGCTATCACAACTGTGATGGCTTATCACCAAAGTTGTCAAAAACACCATAGGGTGAGACCTTCTCTGCTAAGGCTGATGACCTCTATTATAAGCTATCATATTTGTGACGGCTTATCACAAGTTGTCGTCAGCCATTATGTTATTTTTGAAAATCTGGGCCTAAATTGATTGAAATCCTACCCGGCCTAGGTACAAAACCCTTCAGGTTCCCGCTTTATTTTATTTCCTTCCTTAAGTTTTTATTTTATTTCCTTAGTTAGGAGATTTATTTCCTTTCAAACTACTCCTAAGTGTATAGGGAAACCTCATCTTCCTGATAGTTATGGGATTGCAAGAAAATCAAAGTCCATCTCTCATCTTTCATCTCTCTCATTTAATCAAGTGGAGTCAACTCATCAGGTATGCTCATAACGTTGTTCTCCTATCGTTGAAGTGGGAAAGTTGTTGAAAACATGATGCTCTAAAATAAGAAACTTGAGTTCAAGTTGCAATAGAATGAAGAATCGGAAATTAGGGTTAAGTTGTGCCTAAATTGCAAAATTCAAAAACCTTAAGTACAAAAACAAAAGTTCCATATGGTCATACGAAGAATTTGGTCCCAAAATTAAGGATGCAAACTGAGTGGGGAAAAATTTTGAGCTGACGACGTTGAAAATCGGTTATCACAAATGTGATGCCTTATCAGCTACATCGTCAGCAAATTGGAAAAATGGAGAATTCATTGTTTAAGGCTGACGACCTACCTAATAGGCTATCACAACTGTGACGCCCTATCAGGAATGTCATCATAAGTTTTAGAAAAATATGTCAGTTCTATTTAAGGCTGACGACATAGTTGATAGGCAATCATAAATGTGATGCCTTATCAGCTACGTCGTTACAAGTTTGATGAAAATGTTAAGTGCACTTGAATAGCATGTTTTTACTATTATACCTTGATTTTTAATTTGTGTTTGTCTTATGGTCTAGGAATACTTTAATGGCACCTAAAAGCAAGAACCCTAAAACTCCAAAGAAAGCTACCAAGCCTAAGGTGGTTCGAAAGCTTATTGATGAAGACGCTAATTATGAAGATAATGAACCATTGCTTTGGTGGAGGAGAAATAAATCCAGTCCAAAAGCACCTCCTCTACCTAAACCCATCACGGTGGAGGATAGTAATGATACTGAGACTACCACCCCAGCTGAGAGTGAGTCTTCTGAGCACAAGGGTTCTAAGCAAACTGAATCTGAACAGCCTGAGTCTGAGAAGGCTGAATCTAAAGAACTGGAGGCAGAAAATGTAGAGTCTAACAAATCTGATTATGAGGAACTATCCTCTGAGACTCCCTCGACTGAGAATCAAGATAAAAAGAAACCCCCAGTTTGGGGAACTTTGATTAAATGTAAGAATCCTGAGGTTTGAAAGAATGCTAGATGGTAGATCCCTGAAGCAGAGGACATCTTCCTAAAAGGTTTGATTAGAACAAAAAGAAGATCTACCAGACGGCCAGTGTTTCCAGAGAAGAGGGTCATCATCACATGATTGCTTGGGTATCTTGCAGTTGAGAAGAAATTCAGATATTATGGGCTGGGATGGTCTGCTAAGGGAGGTAAACCGTTTTGTCCTACAGTAGTTCGGGAGTTCAATACGAACTACCAGGCTAGATTAGAGAGCATGTGAAAGAGTGGAGAGACCATAGCAGACCAACCTTTGCTGACCAGAGTTCCAGTTTGTGGGGTAACAGTAGATATTTTTGATACGGCTATCAATAGATTTCTACATGGACCCAAATTCATTCCTCAGATCATAAATCTTGTATTCTACTATCTTCTGAAGTATAAGGATGACCAGTGTCCTTGGTTAGCTACACTTATAGCTGAGGAAGATCCTTTATAGATGACCCGATCCAGTGAGTGCATTTATAAGGCTTTTTTGACTCAAGAGGCAAAATTCTGGTGGGGTGTTGTGTGCACCCATTTGATGCCAACCGATGGAGATAATATTTTAGGAAATGATCAAGCTATATTGGTCTTATGTTTTGTGGCCAACCATAAGCTAAATTGTGGGGAGATCATTGCTTAAGAGATCAAGATTTGGGTAAAGAGGTCTTACACTACTTATCCATTCCCTTGTCTGATTACCAGGCTATGCACAGAGGCAGGGGTACCATATATTGCTGGAATTGACAATACACTATATGCCACTAAGACCCACAACCCTATTCACTATGAGAAAAATCAGCCAAGGCTGACACTTGAGAGAGGGGTGAGGGTTGAGGTGAACACATCAACTGTAGGCCCTAGTTTAGTACCTGAAGTGGAGGTAAAAACTTCTGAAGCTGGATAGACAGGCTTAGTTCCTAAAGATGAGCCAGGTCCATTAGTTCCTACAGCACCCGTAAAAGCTGCATCCCATCCTATTATATAAGAAAAGTGGCAAAATAGTCCAGATATTGTGAGACGCAGCTATGTGCCTTTGCTGAGCAGGTTGCTGCTACTGTAGATAAGAGAATTAGGGCTGCTCTTGAGCCCTTTGCTACTTTGCCTACACGGGTTGTAGATCTTGAAAACTATTTTGATGTAAGGGCACAGGAGTTGACTGGAGTAGATCTTGTTGAATTCAGAGTGGCCCTAGAGAAGCTAAAAGATAACATAGTGGTAGTACAGAAACACTAGTTTATGATGCCTATAGGGAAGACAACTGAAAAATCTGAGGAAGAACCCCTTATTCTTGATCTCATTGCGGAGCCAGTGAAAAAAAACAGAAAGACAAAAAAGCTGAAAAAGATAAGAGAAAGAGACAAGAAGATAACGAGAATGAGAGAAAAGCTGAGAAAAAGGCGAAGAAGAAAAAGAAGGAAGAGAAGACAAAATAGGCAAATGATGAGCTAACAGAGCAGGAGAAAGCAGATCTGAAAAGGGTAACACAAGTGTCCCAAGTGGATACCTGGAAATGGGAAAAAGCACTACAAGAGAGGGCTACAGGAGCCTCATCTAGCAGAGCTGCTGCACCAGAGCAGAGAGAAGCTCCTGATGAGGATGACACTGCTGCAGGGTCGAGGACCCATGATTTGAGACTTGATTGACTCCATGTATACCCTAACCCTTAGTTTCATTTTGTTTTGATTTTAAGTTGAGGGTGTAGGGTAGCATATTGTTGTAGAATATTCTGTAAACAACTAGGAGTAGTGCAAGTTCTGTAGGTAGTTAATTAATTTTGTGATTTTAAACATCTCTCCAAAGGTTTGTTTTGCATGATTGTGTGAATTGCATCTTAGTGTGACCACTGTGCATCTTGTCATGGCATTATTTCAGTTACTTGATCATCACTGCTGAACAGTTGCATGAACCAGATAGGTAGTAGCCAGTGATATTGCTTATGTGCCATGTGTGTGTGAGACTATACCAAGTTCTCATTGTAGTGACAAATCTAGAACTTGCCCGGTTCATCTTACCGTAGTTGAAAGATAGGTGTTAGGAAAGGATCATAGGTTATTTTTGAATTTAAGTCACTATTATCCTAAATGACCTTCCCATAATGCATGATATCCCTTGATGCCTGTTTGAGCCTGAATTGACCAGTTTCTTTCTATGATGCCTATCACCTTCCATTTTTTAAAGCATAATGAACTTGTTTTGGCCGTGGTCCTCCTTGGACACTGTGCACCTTGACTTAGAAAAACAACCTAAGTTGAGGGTGGCTATCATAGGGGTACGTAATGTAAAGTAGGTATGAAGATGGGTAGAGTATAAGAAAAAGAATAAGTGAAAAAGAAATAAGAAAGTGGGTGCTGGTGAAAAACAACAAGAAAAGAAGTGTGTTTGAATAAAAAGAAAAACCACACCCATTTTGAATGTGTGATAAAGAGAAAAAGAAAAGAAAAGAAAGAGAGAGACAAGGGGGTAAATAAGTGGACCCCACAAGTTAAGGTAGTGCCAAGGAGGTTAGTCACTTTAAATGCCATCTAATATCATACCATCCCCTAGCCTACGTTACAAGACGAAGAAAGACCTATAGTGATTCTAGCTTACCGGTCCGGACACTTTGGTAATGACGATAAGGGAAAGCATATGGTATTTGGCATACATTGGTTTGAACTTCATTTTTAGAGTGAGTGCTTCTGTGATGATCCCTATGTTTATACTTTGATTTCTATTATGAGAAAAAAATGGGAAATTCTTTGTTGAGAGGGCACACTAGTATGTTTCTTGGTGACTTACTTGTTTGGGTAGTGTCATATTGATATAAGAATGATTGTTGGTACTTAGTTGATGCCATGGATGGAATCCTTTGTGTTACATTGCTCCTTTTCAATAAGATACATAGTAGTTTAAATTTGTTGACCTTGGAGGTGGTAACTGAGTTTTGATCTAAAATGTTTGTTGACTACTGAATGTTCTTTGCATTCTCTTAGTTAAGTTGTTGCTTGAGGACAAATAATTGTTTTAAGCTGAGGATGTTGATGTGTGAGCAAAATCTAACATATTTAATGCTTTTTAGCTCAAAATTATTGTGAATTCTGAAGCAACTCTTGTTGTTTTGATGTGCTTGCTCAGGATATTGCAGTAAAAGGCTGAAGTAATAAAAACAAATGACAATGGAGCAAAAGAGTTGAAAATTTGAGCAAAAGAGAAGAAATCATGGATGATGAGCTCCGTGATACGTCGTCAGCCTTGTGATAGCTTGTCGGCATTGGTGTCAACCTTAACTAGAAACTTGAAGCTTGAGAAGAAGTTCTGACAACATCAGTGATAAGGCATTAAGTTGGTGATAAGGCGTCACGAAGGGCGTCAGCCTAAGCTAGAGAATTGAGATTAAAGAAAAAAATCTGACGACGTTGGTGATACGCCGTCAGATAATTGATGCGGCGTCAGCCACATCATCAGCCTAAGACAAATTTTGAAGGAAACTGGAGGAATTCTGAGGCCATTCGTGATAAGGCGTCAGCCTCTTGACGTGACGTCAGCCTGGGCGTCACCTATTCTGAGAAATTTTATTAATTTTGTTATTTTATTTCCTTAATTAGGCTTTATTATAAATAGCATCTTTTAGGGTTTTTAAATGATCATTTATCATTATCTAGACATTACCTTCAAGAAGAAGAGAGAAACGTACATTTCTCCCTTTTTGTCAATTATTCTTCTTTTTCTTATCAACTATTTTGGGTTTCTACCTTGTGATTTAATTGAAGAAACTACTTGTTGTTTTCCATATATTCATAAGTTATCCTTATCATTATGAATTAAACTTGTGATTTCGATCATCAAATCATGAGCGGCTAATTCCATTAGCCGGGGTTATGAGTTCCATGGATTAGGGTTTGATATGACGCTAGGTGTTTAACAGATTCAAAGAGTAGTAGAACATCTTGAAATTCTGTTGTTTTAACTGAAATCTAGTGGTTGCAATCATTAGGTTATGCCTTAGGTTTTATTTGCTTCTAACAGAGAAATAGACTAGAGAACGTAAATTATCAACATAGACTCGGAAGCTACCAATCTTCTGTTTAATGATTAATGTCATAACTAAATTAATTTACCTGAGATAACATCCTATTGGATATAGATAAGTTATCTAAGTTCGAGAGAATTAGATAATAAATTGTCTGGTGAGGTCGAGAGATAAGTCAGCTAGTATAGTCGTCAGGGATATTCTGTTATTCTACTTATTCTGAGAATTTCAAGTATTACCTAGTATCTGTAAATTCCCAAAACCCATGGTGAACATTACTCTGGTTTCCCATTTATATTGATTACAACACTAAAATTCAGAAAGTGAAAATTGATTCATTGTGAACCATAAACCCCTATCTTTTGGAAACAGTAAACTACCAGTAAAGCAGTTCGTAAATAAATTAACGTTCACACCCTATTCCCTGTGGGATTTGACCCCAACCTAGTTGGGTTTTATATTGAAAACGATCACTTACACCCATTCAAAAGTGTAATTTGAGTGTTATCATAAATCTTATATGAATTTGCTCAATACAAAACTAAATTTAAAAGATTACAACTCTGCTTTTACAACAAAACTGAAACTGAATACATTAACTTTTACTGACTGTCTATAAAGCCTCTACTAGTAATAACTATAGATAGCTGGGTCATGACTCCCAACTATCCTAACTCAATACGACTGAATAAAGAAAATACATGTAATACCCCATAAAATCCATAGTCCGAAATTCATCTCATATGACTTTACAAGCTTCGAGACTTAGAAAATTTTGTCTAAGTGTTCAACACTTAGTCTCATTTTAGACATCCAAACTTTGGGGATTTATTTGACAAAAATGCCGACATCCGTTTTCTAATTTTCAAGTTTCATTGCAATAGGGCAAGGTTGTTGTACATCTCGGGTAAGTTTTGGATTATTTTGGATATTGTAAGGGCATGTTTGGACTTCCAAAATAGTAGCTTCAGGCGATAAGCCCTTGTCGCCCATCTTAGAGGACCACTTTTAGCAGGCGTTGCCTAGGAAGCTCCACCATTATTGACAGGCATCTCCTGGCAAGAGCGGTGGAATTGCCAGGTGCCGCCCTGCAACTCCAGTGGGTGCCCAATTTTTAGCATTAAAACCCCGACATTTAGGGGTATTTTGGTTATTTTCCCTACCTCAAAAATAGTTTTAAACACAGTATTGAGGCTCCAAAACACCAAAACATACCACTTTTGCTAAAATTCTCTCAAGAACCATCAAGAACAAGTCTACGGTTAAATTGGGGGTTCCAAGATTCAAGCCGATTTTCCCGCTAACTTCAAAAATTCTTAATCTAATGTGTGCATAGTGTTTATCCATGGATTCCTTTTATCCGTGGAGTCCAAGAATCATGTTTTAAATACTATATTATGATTTTCTTGTGTGATATGATCATGTACGTGTTGATGGTTGTTGTTTGAGCTTCAAGATGCTATTCTAAGGTAATTATCGCGAAAATATGTGTGCATGTAGTTGAAACCCATGAACTAGGGTGGTTTATGATGACTAAATTATGGAATACACCTATGCTTAAGGTTATTCATGTAAGGTGTTTGATAAAATGTCTAGGAAGATAGAATACATGCTTTATGACTTGATAGTAATTAAATAACAAGTTCATGCTCTACGTTTTATAATTCCACATGAATTTGCATGTTATTGTTATGTGTTGCTAATGTGATATGAATTGGACATGATATTAAAGCTATACGAGTACTTCTATGTGTTATGAAATCCTTTCCATGTAATAGATTGTTCAGGACCATTCTTAGAATGAAATCCCTTACTTATGATATGGTGAATTGTAGACTCTACTCTTATGATCAAGTCAGCTATGTGTGTTAGTTTTCTTCCATCGAGTCCTGAGGGTACTCGTACCCAAAAAATATACTATATGCCTAGATCCAGCATCATGAATCACAATATACTCAGTCAAGACATGTTTCATAGACTTCAATCAGTCAAGTGACTTAGGAAATCAAAGAAATCTCATGATCTCAGTCAGTATTAGCTATCAATAGTATTCCATCAATCAACAGAATTCAGTAAATACATTTCCACATACAATTCAGTTAATATTCCATCAATCAACAAAATTCAGTAAATACATTTTCACATATAATTCAGTTAATCATGTTAAGAGTCTAATCAGATGGGAGTAGAAATTAGCACCGAGTGAACCCAAGAATGGGAACACACATTGTCAGATGAAGGTGTGATTCATAGAAATCATCCTTGCATTCAAAAACTATGTAGAAAACATAGGTATAGACATCAACACTGTCATACGAGGGTTAATGAGGTGGACAAGCACTTTAGATGAGGGCCCCACCATTCTAGTTTTAGGATACTGTCAGATGAGGGTCACCTACAACTTGCCTTTACCAGTGGCGCGGTATTGACACCCTTCCAATCAGGGCAACAATTGGACCCCAATTCAGCTATAATAGAACACATGGGGCATGTCAGTTAAATGGATGCTTACTACAATTTTAGTCTCAGTCTCAGTAAAAGAACTCAGCTAGTTCTTTAGAATCTAGTATATTAGGACTGTCAGATATAGTCAACTCAGATATAGTATGGAACTCAAATAGTTCCATTAGATTTAGGACTGTCAGATACAATCACTCATATTATCAGTTATCAAAAACCAATATTAGTCAAGTTAGATATCAGAAAACCATGTTGTTAGTATATAGATTTAGCTATTTTGCTTTTATGATCTCAATTTCTATGTATTCATGTATGTTCTCTAACGTTCATATTAGTCAGCCAGTTAGCATTGCTCATCCGTATAAAACCTTTCCATTTAGCCTACCTCACACGTATACTTAGTACTCTCAATTTTACTGACATATTCATGCTATGGTGCTTTCTTTTTATGTTACTCCATAGGTTCAGAGACACGAGTACCAGATCAGCAGCAGCAATAGCAGTAGTACTTCAGTACACAGAGTTGCAGTAAGTACTCTTCATCTGAGGATAATATGACATTATTTCCTTTATTTTTTCAGTCAGTTTTCAGTTATGGAATTCATTGGAGACATGTTCCTACAACTCCTTATTCAGACAGTATTTAGAGGCTTTCAGATTTAGATTCAGACTTCAGTTATTTCAAATTTTTAGGTATTCTCTAAACCATATGGATTGTGATTTCTCAAATATTTTATTCAGTTGAACCTTACATCCTTTTAGACATGTTTTTCATATTTTATGATGTATTATAAAGTTTACAAGTATAAATATTAGTCATGGGTTATCTTGTGGTCCTTCGGGATAATGGGCACCATGTAGCAATATGATTCAAAAAATTGGGCCATTTCAAACTTTTCGTATAAGAAACATGATCATCCAAAGGCTCTTCTTGGAAAGGCTGGTTTCTTTTCTTTGGAGGCATGGTCTATAAATAAAGAGAAAAAATAGATTAGACTGAGAGTTTACCCTAAAATTATGCTCACTAGCACGACATGAATACTGAAAGAAGGGAAACTGTTCCTAAAACATCTTATAGAGTTCTGTACATAGATATATGCAACACACCCATGCACAAGACTTTACTAGATGCAGCTTTCAGACTTCTTTGTACACTATTGAACCTTAGTCTTTGATAACAAGTTCAAAAGGTTATATTTATCATGGGAGTTACTTCTTGTAAGAGTGCTGAGTTAGCCATATACCAGTTATAGAATATTTGTCATACTAGGTATAAGTAGTGGAAGTCTAAGAGGATAGAGAATGCAGGCCCTGTTCAGTGGGAGGAATTTGTTACAACTTTCTTAGACATATTCTTTCCCCAAGAGTTGAGGAAGGCAAAATTTCTTAAGTTCATCAACCTTAGGCAGGGCAATATAACGGTTAAGGAGTATTCTCTTAAATTTACTCAGTTAGCCAGATATGCCCCTTATATGGTTGCCAACAACAGGGTTAAGATGGGCAAATTCGTGTCAGGGGTGAATGATAGCATAGTAAATGAGTGTAGATCTTCCATACTCAACAGTGATATGACTTTAGCCAGACTCATTACCCATGCCCAGCAAATATAGGAGCAAATGATTAGGACTTGGGAGATGCAGAACAAAAAATCAAGGTCAGGCAGTTTCAGCTTTGCTCAGCTGAAGTTAGAGGGAGAAAACTATTCATAGTTTCGCTCTAAGTTAACATTTTAAGCCCCTTCCTCCGCTAGTGATCCTCCGTAATAGAGATAGAGCATTGGGCACTCAGTGTCAGGGCAGTGTTATCAGTGCCCGAATGAATCCCCTTTGCCATACTTGTGGTAAGAACCACAAGGGTGCGTATAGAGTAGGTAGCGATGTTTATTTTGGTTGTGGAAAACTAGGCCATAAGGTTAGGGATTGTCCCCAGTCGGGTCATCAGCATTGTCAAAACCATTGTTCAGCTTAGGGGTCCACTTCCAGTGCTATTAGCGAGCAATACCCAAACAGACCATATACTCTTCTGATCTAATGGGATCAGGAAAATTCTCCTGATATCTTTAATGGTACGCTACTGATTTTCCTTGTTCATGTTTATGATTTGTTAGATCTAGGTGCATCCTTATCTTTTGTTACTCTATTTATAGCAGGCGACTTCGGAATCAATCCCAAAATTCTAATAGAGCCCTTTTCAATTTCTACCCTAGTGGGTAAAACCATCATAGCTTGGTGGGTATACAGAAACTACCCTATTAGGATATTTCAGAAAGTCACCTCAGTTGACTTAGTCAAATTTGAAATGACTGATTTTGATATCATTCTCGGAATGTATTGGCTTCACTCCTTCTATGCCACAGTCGACTGCAGAAACATAATAGTTTAGTTTTAGTTTTCAAATAAACTTGTCTAACAGTGGTGGGGTAGTACTTCATCTTTTAGGGGTTATCTTATTTCCTACCTTCGGGCAAGGAAAATGATATCTAAGAGGTGTGTTTATCATCTCGTGTATGTTATGGAATGTAGTTTTGAATTTCCTAGCCTTGAATCAGTTTCAGTGGTTAATGAATATTCGGATGTATTTTCCAAAAATCTTCCAGGCATTCCTCCCAAAAGGGAAATAGATTTTGGTATTGATATTATTCTATACACCCAGTCTATCTCTATTCTTCCATACAGAATGGCACCTATAGAACTCATGGAACTGAAAGAACAGTTAAAGGATCTCTTAGATAAGGGGTTCATCAGACCCAACATTTCTTTGTGGGGCAAACCAGTCTTATTCATATGCAAGAAAGATAGTTCTCTTAGGATGTGCATTTATTACCGTTAGCTCAACAAAGTTATGGTCAAGAATAGGTATCCACTTCCCAGGATTAATGTCCTGTTTGACCAACTTAAGGGTGCCAGTTATTTCTCTAAGATAGACTTGAGATTAGGCTATCATCAGCTCAGAGTAAAAGATTATGACATTCCAAAGATAGCTTTCATATTCGATATAGTCATTTTGAATTCCTGGTTATGTCATTTAGTCTTACTAATGCCCCTGCAGCTTTCATGAACTTGATGAACTGTGTGTTCAAGAATTGCTTGGACATGTTTGTCATAGTCTTTATAGATCATATTCTGGTCTATTTTCTCACGAAGCGAGATCGTGCAGACAATCTCAGAACTGTGCTTTAGACTCTAAGAGATCACCAGCTATTAGCCAAGTTTAGTAAGTGTGAGTTTTAGCTAAGGTCAGTCACATTTCTAGTCCATATCATTTCTGGTGATGGCATTTGAGTAGATTTTCAAAAGATCGAAGCCATAAAAAACTGGCCATGCCTTATTATTCCATCAGATATCAGGAGTTTTATGGGATTGGATGGCTATTACAAATGATTTGTTGAGGGATTTTTATCTATTACATCCCCTATGCCCATTTGACTCAGAAGATGGTCAAATTTCAATGGTCAGATCCCTTCGAGAAGAGTTTTCATGAGTTGAAGACTCGACTCACTTCAACTCTAGTTCTAGCACTTCCATATGGTTTCGATCAGTTCGTAGTATATTTTGATACATCTAGAGTAGTTTTGGGTTGTGTCCTCATGCATCATGATAAGGTCATAACCTACGCTTCCAGATAGTTAAAGCCCCATGAGAAGAATTATCCTACTCATGATCTTGAGTTAGTAGCCGTTATCTTTGCCTTAAAGATTTTGAGGAACTATCTATACGGAGTTCATGTAGATGTCTTCACAGGCCATAAAAGTATCCATATGTCTTTTCTCAGAAATATCTCAATCTTTGTCAGAGGAGGTAGCTAGAGCTCTTGAAGATTATAACATAAGTGTACTTTATCATTCGGGCAATACCAATGTAATGGCCGATGCTCTCAGTAGACTGTCTATGGATAGTGTTTTTCATGTTGAGGACAGTAAAAAGAAGTTAGCTCTGGAAGTCCATCAGCTTGCTAGACTAGGCGTTCACTTAGTCGACTCTTCACTTGGTGGTGTATGTGTTTAGAGTAGTTTAGAATCATATCTAGTTTTTAATGTGAAGGAAAATTAAGATAGAGATCCCATCCTTGTCAAGTTGAAAAAGTCAGTCAGAGATCAGAAAGTAGAGTTATTCTCCCAAGGGGGAGATATTGTCTTTCGTTGCCAGGGTTGTCTATGTGTTCCATGTTTAGATGAATTAAGGCGGCGAATTCTTCCAAAAGCACTTGGTGCATGATACTTCATTCATATAGGATCCACTAAGAGGTACCGTGAGTTGTGGGAGATCTATTTGTGGAGTGGGATGAAGAGAGAATTTGCAAGATTTGTGGCTAAGTTCTCTATATATCAGCAGGTTAAGCTAGTGCATCAGAAGCCTAGTGACTTTATGCAGGATTTCACCATTCCTACTAGGAAGTGGGAAGAAGTGAACATGGATTTCGTGATAAGTTTTCCTCGAATTCGTCACCAGTATGATTCAGTTTGGGTTATTATATAGAGGATGACCTAGTTAGCTCATTTTCTTCCAGTCCATACCTCTTATTAAGTCGAGGATTATGCCAAACTCTACATTAGGGAGTTGGTCAGATTACACGGTGTCTCATTATCTATCATTTCAGATAGAGGTAGAGTAGCTTATGAGATCGAGTTTCTTTTAAATCTAGCTTCAGTTTATCCAGTCTTCCACATCTATTTGCTCAAGAAGTGCATAGGTGACCCAATAGTCGTGGTCCCTATTCAAAATATTGATGTTCAGAACAGCCTCTCCTATGAGGAAATTCTAGTCGAAATTCTTGAGTATCAGACTCGTAGATTGAGGAACAAAGAATTCCCTCTAGTCAAAGTACTTTGGAAAAATCAATCTATTGAGGGAACTACTTGGGAAGTAGAGGAAGACATACGCACCAAGTATCCTCACCTCTTCTCCGCCAATCAAAATCAAGCTTAATATAATAGTTCTTCTTAAGCTTATTCATCTTCATATTTAGCATTCATTAACAAACTTGGTATTTAGATTCATCCTCCTATTCTAGTACAAACTTGGTACCATTATATATTCAGTCATGCATTCATATATCAGTCCATTTATGTAATCATGCATCAGACATTCATTTATGTAATCATGCATCAAACATTCATTTATGAATCAGTTGTACATGCATTAGCTATGCATATTCAGTATGACATGTTCAATTATCCATCACGTCAGTCATGAGATAATGCTTCAGTTATTCATGTTCAGTTCATGCTCAACTTATTGTTTCCACTCTCAGTTATTTCCATTCAAGGATGAATGTTCCCAAGGCAGAGATATTGTAATAACCCGTAAAATCCTTAGTCCGAAATTCAGCTCATGTGACTTTACAAGCTTCAAGACTTAGAAAAAATTTTCTAAGTGTTCAACACTTAGTGACATTTTAGACCTACGAACTTCGGGGATTTATTTGATGACCCTCCCTACATCTGTTTTTCAATTTTCAAGTTGCGTTGTGATGGGGAAAGGTCATGATACATCTCGAGTAAGTTTTGGAATTTTTTGGATAGCGTAAGGGCATGTTTGGATTTCCAAAGCAGTAGCTTCGGGTGATAAGCCCGCATCACCCATCTTAGAGCACCGCTCATAGAAGGTGTCGCCTGGGAAGCTCCACTGTTATTTCTATGTGTCACCTGGCAAAAGCAGCGGAATTGCCAGGCACCGCCCTGCAAATCCAATGGGTGCCTAGTTTTCAACATTAAACCCCCGAGAATTTAGGGGTATTTTGGTCATTTTCCCTACCTTATATATAGTCTTAAACACGGGAATGAGGCTCCGAAGCACAAAAACATACTATATTTGTTAAAATTCTCTCAAAAACCATCAAGAACAAGTCTAGGGTTCAATTGAGGGTTCCAAGATTCAAGATAATTTCACTGCTACCTTCACAAATTCTTAATCTAAGGTATGTCTTTCATCCGTGAAGTCCAATAATCATGTTTTAAATAATATAGTATGATTTTCTTGTGTGATATGATCATGTACACATTGATGG
Organism: Capsicum annuum; assembly: GCF_002878395.1. Classification (NCBI taxonomy): domain Eukaryota; kingdom Viridiplantae; phylum Streptophyta; class Magnoliopsida; order Solanales; family Solanaceae; genus Capsicum; species Capsicum annuum. The sequence goes on from NC_061116.1 coordinate 124,860,067, forward strand.
TTGTTGATTGAGCTTCAAGATGCTATTCTAAGGTGATTATCATTAAAATATATGTCCTTGTAGTTGAAACCCATGAACTAAGGTTGTTTATGAAGACTAAATTATAAAATACACCTATGCTCAAGGTTATGCATGTAAGGTGTTTGATAAAATGTCTAGGATGATAGAATACATGCTTCATGACTTGATAGTAGTTAAATGACAAGTCCACGCTCTATGCTTTATAATTTCACATGAATTTCCATGTTATTATTATGTGTTGCTAATGTGATATGAATTGGACATGATATTAAAGAAATACTAGTACTTCCATATGATATGAAATCTATTCCATGTAATAGATTGTTGAGGACCATGCTTAGTATAAAATCCACTACTTATGATATGGTGAATTGTAGACTCTTCTCTTTTGATTAAGTCAGTTATGTGTGTCGGTTTTCTTCCATCGTGTTTTGGGGGTACTTTACCCAAAAACTATACTATGTTCCTAGAGCCAGTGTCATATTTCACGATATACTCAGTCAAGCCATGTTTTATAGACTTCATTCAGTCAAGTGACTCAGGAAATCTTAGAAATCTAATGATCTTAGTCAGTATCAGATATCAATAGTATTCCATCAGTCAACAGAATTTAGTAAACTCATGTCCACGTACAGTTCAGTTAATCATGTTCAGAGTCTAATTAGATGGGAGTAAAAATTAGCGTCGAGTGAACCCAAGGATGGGAACACACACTGTCAGATGAGGGTGTGATTCTTAGAAATCATCCTTGCATTCTAGAGCTATGTAGCCAGCATAGGTTAAGACATCAACACCATTAGACGAAGGTAGATGATGTGGATAAGCACTGTCAGATGAGGGCACCACTGTTCTCTTCTGGGGATACTGTCAGACAGGGGTCACCCACATCTTATCTTAACCAGTGGTACGGTATTGATACCCTTACAATCAGGGCAGCGATTGGACCCCAGATCATCTATCATCGCACACATGGGGCATGTCGGTTAAATGGCTTCTTCCCACAGTTTCAGTCTCAGTCTCAGTAAAAGAACTCAAATAGTTCTTCAGTTTTAAGTATATCACGACTGTCAGATACAATCAACTCAGATATAGTATCGAACTCAGATAGCTCTATCAGGTTCTGGACTATCAGATACATTCACTCATGTTATCAGTTATTAGAACCCATTATTAGTTATGTTAGATATTATAAAACCATGTTCTCAGTATACAGACTTAGCTATCATGCTTTTACGATCTCAGTTGCTATGTATTTATGTATGCACTCTCACGTTCATATTAGTAAGTCAATTAGCATTGCTCATCCATATATAACCTTTGCATTTAGCCTACCTCACTCGTATACTTAGTATTCTCAGTTGTACTGATGCATTCGGGCTATGGTGCTTTCTTTTTATGTTACACCATAGGTTCAGAGACACGAGTACCAGATTAGAAGCAGCAGTAGTAGTAGTACTTTAGTACCCAGAGTTGCAGTGAGTCCTCTTCATTCGAGGACAATATGCCATTATTTCCTTTATTTTTTTCAGTCAGTTTTCAGTTGTGGAATTAGTTGGAGACAAGTTCCTTCAACTCCTTATTCAGACAGTATTTAGAGGCTTTCAGATTTAGATTCAGACTTTAGGTATTTCAGATGTTTTGGGTATTCGTTACCCCATATGGATGTGGGATTTATCAGATACTTTATTCAGTTGAACCTTATGGCATTTTTAGACATGTTTTCTACATTTAATGATGTATTATGTAGTTTATAGGTACAGATATCAGTCATGGGTTAGCTTGTAGTCCTTCGGGGTCATAGGAACCATGTAGTGATCCAATTCAGAAAATCAGGGGGTTACAATACAACACGTCTCAAACGATATAACATACTCAATCCTTTGAATCAAAGGACTCATCAACTGTTGATTGGAAGCTGCACTGACTAAACATAGTATGTGTGCTACAATTTGTACTTATCTTATGAGACAATGTAGTACATAGAAATATATGTGGGTCAGCACTTTGGGAATGTACTGACTATATCGGGGCGTGTGCAATTAAATAATCAATGTCATAAGTATTTATAAATGCCATACATGCTATAATAGATAACTCACATAGCTTGAGTTAAATTCTCATAATAAAAAAGGGCAAGACATGTGACATACTACTGGTGAGTCAACATACTTAAAATCTTGATTCTATATTTATTCACAACTCATAAAAACTAAATGAAAACTTAAAGTATCAACATTTAGGACATATGCTTTAGCCTTATAAAATAAAGGAACTTCTTTGGTACTCAAACGCCATGATGCTTAAAGATCTTAGAATCATAGTTTCAAAACACTTATACTTTCAAAACTCAAGCTTTAGTCTTAGAGAAGTAGGATATTTAGGGAGTTTCTTCTAACCAATGTAAATCATGTGAGCTACATGGAGTCCAACGTATTACCCACATTGGGGAGAGCTGTTCTATCCTTGACATCGAATAGAACCTTAACTTTTAGTGATCACTATCTTAACCCACTTGGGGTATATTAGAAACCTATGGCGGCACGTACATGAGACCTCAGATTCAAGCCCAATTCAGTGCTAAATACTACTCCCTTACTTAGCTCAGAGATTAATAAAATCCACCTTAAAACATTTCAGCAATATGTGATGGCAGCCAAAATGCATCCCTTTTATCTCAAAATCAAAGGTATGGTTTCTTTCTTGACTTAGGATCAAAACTCACTTCTTGTCTTGAAATCCAATAGACTTATCATCAAAGATTAAAAGGAATCACATGATGATGGAAATGTAAACATACTTTTTGCGATTCTTTAAAGGTCATCAACAATGATACTTCAAACAATAAGGCTCAATTTATAACAACAACACTTGGAAATTCTCAAAAGTATGACATGAACATAGGAATATGAGAATTAAAGTATGACTTGTCAATTTAAATCATAAATATGCAAAATAATAATACAACTAAAAACTTGGAAAAGTTATAATATCATAAGTTCAAAATATAGTAAAATAGTATGAATTCATAAAGGATTTACGAAATTCTTTAACAAAATACAACTTTTGGGAACAAGAACAAAAGAGTGTTTTTGTTCATAACCCACATACCTTATTTGGGTTAATTCGATGGATTAAGTTGACTTTTGAAGCCTTGAGAATGTTCTTGGAGGCTTTTCTTGAATGTTCTTGAATGGTGGTGTTTTGATTCTTGAGTTTTCTTAAAGAAGGGCTCGAATCTTGTTCTAGGGGAATGATTTTGAGAGAAACCCTATTTTGATGTTGAGGATGACTGAGTAGTTATATGCTTTGATTTGAAGTAATTTGGTGTTAAAAAGGGTGGAAAAAGACCCAAAATTTCATTAAAACGATTTTAAATTGCTAAACGGAGGTGGTTTACGGTTTAGGTGACGGACTGTCACTCTAGTGACTAACTGTCACTCAAATTGTAACTTTATGGACAGAAAATAAGCTCACTGCCTGAAGTTGATGGCCTTTCTTGACGGCCCGTCACTGATTTGATGATCCGTCAGCCTAGTTGTCGCACCTCGAAAGATTGACAACTCTCTTGTAAAATGGGCATAACTTTTTACTCCAACCTTGTATTTTGGCAAAATTGGTATCATTGGAAAGCTAATTCAAAGATATTTCATTAAATATATAGTAGGACCTCTAATTTGATATATACAAGGAGTTATGGTCGATTGAATTTGAACCACGTTGTGACTCTCATTAAAACTCGAACGATAGGAAAGCTTTCAACTTGTCCTTGAGTTATGGGACCTCTATGATATAAATTCAGACTCATATAGATTACCATACTAACTAATTTCTTAAAATTCTAAGTATGCATAGGTGTTACGACCCGAGCCGGGGCCCTAGCAGTGACAAGCATCCCAAACCATGCAGGCTCAGAACACCCTTCTCTATCAGGTGATCAAGCACAACATTCATAAAATGAAAGAAAATGCGGAAATAGAAATCTAATATAGAAACATGGTCAATCTGAATGTAATCATAATACTGAAAACTAAAATCCATAATATATATGAATAATAAAGTCTGACACAATCTGCGGAATCTCTACTATGAACTAAACAAAGCTGTTTGAAAACTGGAAAAAGGCCCCCAGTAGACCAAAACATGACTAATAGTAGTAATATGAAATAACCAGGCCTTCTGAATCATAGAAGGCTCACCACTACAAAATTCGGTCTATGATCTGAAATCTCTACTGTTTATCTAGACCCCTAGACTGTGCCTCAGAACCTGAAAGGAGGGGGCCATCACAAAGTACTGGCATGCGAAGCAGTCCAAAATAGAGTATTTGAACATATATATATATATATATATAATATGAGAGAAAATTTTTCACTAAACATCATGCATAAAATAGTTTATGAAAACACATAGGCCTTTTCTGAAAACATGTAACCTGTCTGTTAATTTCAAATTATGATCTCTGTGTTACTTTTGAGTTAGGTGGTATCCCCTACAAGTATGATATTCCACGGGCGATATGGAATCCTCCATTGACTCGGTGGGGAAGCCTCCAACCCGAGTTTACCGCAAGGGTTGGAGTTCCTGAATCTGATACACCACAGGGCTCTAGGCCAGCGTAAGATATAAACCCGGATCGATAAATCAAGGTTTTGGACAATGATTTGTCTGAACTCATGCCTTCTTCAGGAAACAACCTAAGCTCTTTTTATGCCAAATTTTTATCCTGTTCTGAATCATGCATGTTTCTAATTTCAACATTTGGAAAGTCTGATTTCAAACATGCATTAAATCTGTTCTGAATTATCATGGCAAAATCAAAATTGGTGTCATCACACCAAGGCTTGCAAGTCCTATTTCTGAGCCATAATGCAATAAGCATGGTCTTTCAGCAAAACATAGTTCAGACCACCAAAACATGCAAACTGTATAAAAGATTTCATGTTCTGAATCACAAGTAAAAACTATGCACGAGTCCTTCAAACATAAGGTGGTCATGTGCTCTTGGCAAAACTATGCATCTTTCATTATATGTACATTCAACATTTATCAATACAAACAATCCTCTCTCTTTTGAAGAAAAAATCATAATCCAAAATCATTATTTAAGACTTTTCATAACATGCTTTTCAAGATGTATTATGAAACAATCCATATCATGTGAAACATGGGAAAATTACATCAAGAGTGGGATTTCATATATATCATGCTCTCAATTCATATTTCAAGACTTAAACACTTACATACATATATGTATAACTTTCAAATCACTTTGGGGGAAAGCCAAAAGGCCAAAACAATATCATTAACGTTTCTAAAACATGAATATGTACATGAATTCAAAAACCGCTTTCTTAAAACATGATTTCTCTGCCCATGAAAATTTAGGAAAACCCCACGTACGTCGAATTTAGAAAACAATGGGTGCTTCTTGAAGCCTATGACCTGGGGATTCCAAATGTGCGATTTGTTTCAAAAACCAACGGTCGAATCTTGTACTGTTTGGGTTTCTATTTTGAAATCCTAGGGAGTGTTCTTGAGAAAATTTGATGAATGTGATGATATTTTGGTGTTTAAGGAATTAAATCTCGTGTTTAAGATGATAGGGGATGGAAAATACCTAAAATGCCCTTAATGAGACGAAACTTAAATGCTGAAATTTTCCCAGGCTTACAACAGACCATGTGTCGCATGCTATTTCCCACCGCAATGGAGCATGCGACGCATTCTATATCGCATGCTACCACCATGCGATGGATCATGCGATGCATGCATTTCACATGGTGCTAATGTTTTGAAAACCAAACACGCCCTAAATGATGTTCAAAAATTCCAAAACTCACCCGAGATGTTCTATAGGCTTGCCCCATCGTGAGGTAAAAACAAATTTAAAAACAGAGGTCAGGAGGGCTGAGAATGAGATTCCCGAAGGTTCAGTGCTGCAAATGAGACTAAGTGTTTTGACACTTAGAAGAATTTCAAGCTTTCTCATCCCATGCCCATGCTATTAAGAGACAATGTATTTCACGAATTTTATTGGGCATTACATTATCCCCCCTTGGTATCATTCGTCCCCGAATGATTATTTGGAAAAAAAGTACAAGCACGATTACAAGTACACTAAAGCATAGGAAAGAAAAGGACAAGGATGGTACCTTTCATCACTTCGTTTATCGGATCAAATAAATTTGGGTATCTAATTCTCATGTCGTTTTCTGATCCCCAGCTAGCTTCTTCAACATTTTGATTCCTCCACACTACTTTAACTGAGGCTATCTCATTGCTCTTCAACTTTCTAACTGAACGATCTAAGATTTCTATAGGCTCTTCCTCGTAAGACAGAGAGTCTGTCAGTTTGATTTCTTCAATAGGTACTACAAACAAATGGTCTCTAATGCACTTTTTTAGCATGGATACATAAAATACCGGATGGATAGAATCAAAACTTTTGGTAACTCTAAATCAAATTCAACACCACCTACCCTTCTCACAATCTGATACGGTCCTATAAAGCGAGGACTAAGCTTACCCTTCTTTTCGAATCGCATAACTCCCTTCATGGGAGAGACCTTAAGGAATACCCAATCTCCAACCTCAAACTCTAACTCTCTCCTCCTAACATCGGTGTAGGATTTCTGGCAACTCTGAGCTATATTAAGTCGTTCTCTAATAAGCTTCACATCTTCCATTGCCGGATGAACAAGTTCAGGCCCAAACTTTAGCATCTCACCTACTTCATACCACCCTATTGAAAACCTATACCTCCTACCATACAACACTTCAAATGGTGCAATCTTAATACTAGAATGGAACCTATTATTATAAGCAAACTCTACCAATGGAAGGTGATATACCCAACTACCTTTGAAATCTATTACACAAGACATCAACATATCCTTAAGGGTCTGAATGGTGCGTTCGGCCTGCCCATCAGTCTGAGGGTGGATGCTATACTTAGGTTCACTTGGGTACCTAAACCCTTCTGAAAAGATCTCCAAAACTGAGAGGAAAACTTTGCACCTCGGTCAAACATAATGGGCACAGGATTCCCATGCAAACGAACTATTTCAGCGATGAGCAACTTATCATAATCCTCTCTCGAATAGTTAGTCCTGACAGGTAGAAAATGCGCTGACTTGGTCAGCCTATCAACAACTACCCATGTTGAATCATACTGGTTTCGGGACTTCAGAAGTCCTATAATGAAGTCCATATTGATCAACTCCCATTTCCATAAAGGCAATGCTATCTATTACGAAGTACCACCTGGCTTCATATGTTCCACCTTGACTTGCTGACAATTCAAACACTTGGCAACATATTTAGCCACATCACGCATCATATTATTCCACCAATAAATGGTTTTCAAATCATTATACATTTTTGTAGAGCCTGGGTGAACAACATACCTCGATGTGTGAGCCTCGCTAAGGATTCTTTCCCGTAACCCATCAATATTAGGCACACACAATCTACCCTGATATCTCAGAATACCATCACCACCAATCTCAAATAACGTTACCTTCTATTGACTCACATCTCTCTTGATCTGCATAAGGATGAGATCTTCGACCTTCTTTTCTTTAACTTTAGCATAAAGGGATAACTTAGCTATCTCATAAACAATTGCCCCTCCGTGTTCGAAATCTAAAAGTCGCACTCCCATATTTGTAAGGTGGTGAATATCTTTCACCATCTCCTTCTTCCCCTCTTCAACATGAGAAAGGCTGCCCATAGATAACCTGTTGAGAGCATCGGCTATAATATTTGCCTTGCCCGGATGGTAGTGTAGGCTTATGTCATAGTCTTTCAAAAGTTCCATCCAATTCCTCTGCCTTAGGTTCAATTCTTTCTGCAAGAAAACATACTGCAAACTTTTGTGGTCACCATAAATATCGACATGCACCCCATAGAGATAAATCCTCCAGATTCTAAGTGCAAACACCATGGCTGCTAACTCCAAGTCATGAGTGGGGTAGTTTCGTTCATGCACCTTTAACTGCCTAGACGCATTAGATACCACCTTACTATGTTGCATCAAAACATAACCAAGTCCCACACGGGACGTATCCCAGTAAACCACAAAACCATCTACGCCCTCGGGAAGAGTCAAAACAGGAGCAGTAGTCAGCTTGTCTTTCAACTTCTCAAAACTATTTTCACACACGTCAGACCACACAAACTTTACCTTTTTCTGAGTCAATTTAGTAAGCGGAGCATCTATAGAGGAAAAACTCTCTACAAACTTTCTGTAATAACCTGCCAAACCCAAGAAGCTCCGAATATCGGTTGGAGTCGTGGGTCTGGGCCATTTCCTTACTGCCTCAACCTTTTAGGGATCCATTATAATCCCATCACTTGACACAATATGACCCAAGAAGGCAATAACATTCAGCCAGAATTCACATTTGGAGAACTTAGCATACAATGGACGATCCTTAAGGGTCTGGAGGATAATTCAGAGGTAATTGGCATGGTCCTCCTCACTCTTGGAATAGATCAGAATATCATCAGTGAACACTATGATGAACAAGTCTAGAAAATGATGAAATACTCTATTCATAAGATCCATGAAGGCTGCAGGTGTGTTAGTCAACCCGAAGGACATGAACAAAAATTCATAGTGGCAGTATCTAGTTCGGAAAGCTGTTTTGGGAACATCTAACTCCTTAACCTTCAACTGATGATAGCCCGAACGAAGGTCTATCCTTAAAAAATATCTAGCACCCTGAAGCTGATCAAAAAGATCATCAATCCTAGGAAAAGGATACTTATTTTTAATTATGACCTTATTCAGCTGACGATAGTCTATGCACATACGGAGGGAACCGTCTTTCTTTTGCACAGAAAGTATAGGCGCACCCCAAGGAGTCACACGGGGGCATATAAAACCTTTATGTAGAAGATCTGCTAACTGTTCTTTCAACTCTTTTAGTTCTGTAGGAGCCATTCTATGTGGTGGAATAGAGATGGGGCGGGTATCTGGCAACACATCAATACCATACTCTATCTCCCTATCAGGTGGTATCCCTGGGAGGTCTTCTGGAAAAACTTCTGGAAAGTCATTTACTACAGGGACAAACTGAAGAGGATGACTCTTGGCATTAGAGCCCTTAACCCGGATAAGGTGATATAAATAACCCTTAGAAATATGTCTGTGATCTCTGAGATAGGATATAAAGTACCCCCTATGTGCTAAAGAATTCACTTCCCATTCTATCACTAGTTTATTCAGGTAAGAAAAAGTAACTCTTCGAGTCCTACAATTTAATGTGGCATAGCACAAACGGAGCCAATCCATCCCTAAGATAGCATCAAGAGTGGTCATATTAAGTTCTATGAGGTCTGCCACCATATCTCAGCCAAGAATAGATACCACACAATTTTTATACACCCTTCTAGCTACAACAAAATCACCCACCAGAGTGGAAATAGAGAAAGATTCAGAAATCATATCAGGCTCAATCCTAAACCCAACAGCCATATAAGGGGTCACATAGGATAAGGTAGACCCGGGATCAAGTAACACATAAACATCATGGGAAAAGATTTTTAACATACCAATGACAACATCTGGGGAAGCTTCCACCTCCTGGAGATTAGTCAAAGCGTATAACCGGTTGCGAACGCTCCCAGTAGCTGATGTGGCGCCCTTTTGGGACAGGGGTAGTGCCAAAGAATTTGCCTGAGACTTTGCACCACCAACATTCTTTTTAGTAAATGGATAGACCCTCAGAAAGTGACCCGACTAACCACATGAATAACACACCGACGAGCCCAACTGGCACCTTCCTGGATGATTTCTACCACAATTCTCACATCGCAGAAAAGTATGATTCTACTGAGCCACACTACCCTGTGACAGAGTATCCTGAGCTCTGGGTCTATGGATAGTCTGAAAACTCTGAGATCATCTATCGACTAGGGGTATGGGTGTGGGGGCACTAACTGCAGACTGCACATTACTCCAAAACTTCTTCTTTTGCCATCTATTTCCCCAGTTGCTGCTCTGTGGTTGGCTGTGGTTCTGGTCTACGGTTCTGGCTCTCTTTGCTTGCCTGTCTTTCTCTCTAGTTTCAAAAATTTTCTTTTTCTTCTCTTCCACCTACTGCATGTGAATTATCATCCTAGCAAAGTCCAACTCCTTGTTAAGCATAGCTCCCGATACTCAAACACCAGATCATCTGAAAGGCCGGATGCAAACTTCCTCATTTAGGCCCTCATACTGCTTGTCATCTCAGGATAATAATGGGACAGGTGATTAAACTTTAGAGTATACTCCTGAACAATCATCTTACCCTGCTTAAGGTTCATGAACTCCTCCTTCTTTGCCTCACGCAACTCCAAAGTAAAGAACCGGTCAAGGAAAGCGTCTACAAACTCATTCCATACCGAGGGCTCAGTATTGTCGCCCTTCACAACTTCTCGATTGTTGTACCACTAATTCACCACCTCTTTTAGCTGATACACCGCTAGTTCTACCCCTTCTACTTCATCCACATACATCACTTTGAAGATGTTTTCCATTTCATCTACAAATTCCTGTGGGTCCTCTTCTACTTTAGTTTCTGTGAACTTGGGAGGATTCATCCTCATGAATTGGCTCACTCGCGTAGTTCTAGAAGTAACAGATGCAGACCCAGTATCTTCTGACCGCTGAGTCTTTGTAGCCACCAATTGTGCTAGCATATCAATGGATTGTTTGAACTCTACATTCAAAATATCTCTCTGATTAGATGGGGGATGGTTAACATTTGTTTGTGGAGCCCAAGGTGGACTGGTCGGGACTCCTAGAGCAGGAACGGGGTCTGGAGTGGGAGCTCTATTATGTGTCCTCATCCCATGAGTTGGACGGATTTCATCATTCTCAGAACTCTAATTAGTATTGCGACGAGGAGGCATAACTTTTATTTCTGTAAGACCAAAGAGCACTAATTAGGAACAGACTTGATTCTGAAGCACAAACTAAATCACAAAGAAGGGAAACATTTCCTTAACGCCTAGTAGCCTCTTGCTCATAAGTGTGGTGCACTACACACCCTTAAATAAGACTCTACTCGACTCGATTTTGTAGACACCCTGGGACCATGAACCGTGCTCTGATACCAAGTTTGTCACGACCCAAGCCGGGGCACTATACGTGACGAGCATCTCTAACCATGATGGCCCGAAACACCCTTCTCTATCTAGTGATCAAGCACAATATTCATAAAATAAAAGGAAAATGCTGAAATAGAAATCTAATACAAAAATATGGTAAATCTGAATGTAATCATAATAATGAAAACTAAAATCCATAATATATCTGTATAATAAAGTATGAATCAGTCTACGGAATCTCTACTATGAACTAAACAAAGCTGTCTGAAAATTGGGACAAGGCCCCCAGTAGACCAAAACATGACTAATAGTAGTAATATGAAATAACCAGGCCTTCTGAATTATAGAAGGCTCGCCATTGCAAAATCTGGTTTGTGATTTGAAATCTCTACTATTTATCTGGACCCCTAAACTGTTCCTCAGAACTTGGAAGGAAGGGGGGTCAGCACAAAGTACTGACATGCGAAGAAGTCCAAAATAGAGTATTTGAACATATATATATATATATATATATATATATATATATATATATATATAATATAAGAGAAAATTTTTCATTAAACATCATGCATAAAATAATTTTTCAAAACACATGGGCCTTTTTCTAAAAATATGTAACCTGTCTGTAATTTTCAAATTTTGATCTGTCTGTTACTTCTGAATTAGGTGGTATCCCCTAAAAATTTGATATTCCATGGGTGATATGGAATCCACCATTGACTCAGTGGGGAATCCTCCAACCTGAGTGTGCCACAAGGGTTGGAGTTCCTGAATCTAATATGCCATAGGGCTCTAGGCTAGCATAATATATAAATCCGAATCGACAAATCATAGTTTTGGGTAATGAGTTATCTGAACTCATGCCTTCTTCAGGGAACCACCTAAGCTCTCTTTATGCCCAATTTTTATCCTGTTCTGAATCATGCATATTTCGAATTTCAACATCTGGAAAGTCTGATTTCAAACTTGCATTAAATCTGTTCTGAATTATCATGGCAAAATCAAAATTGGTGTCGTTACACCAAGTCTTGAAAGTCCTATTTTTGAGCCATGATGCAATAAGCATGGTCTTTCATTAAACATAGTTCAGACCACCAAAACATGCAAATGGTATGAAAGATTTCATGTTCTGAATCACAAGTAAAACTATGCACGAGTCCTTCAAACATAAGGTGGTCATGTGCTCTTGGCAAAAGTATGCATCTTTCATTATATGTACATTCAACATTTATCAATACAAACAATCCTCTCTCTTTTGGAAGCAAAAATCATAATCAAAAATCATTATTTCAGACTTTTCATAACATGCTTTGCAAGATGTATTTCAAAACAATCCATATCATGTGAAACATGGGAAAAATTACATCAAGAGAGGGATTTCATATATATATATATATATATCATGCTCTCAATTTATATTTCAAGACTTAAACACTTGCATACATATATGTATAATTTTCAAATCGCTTTGGTGGGAAGCCATAAGGACAAAACAATATCATTAACATTTCTGAAACAGGAATTTGAACATGAATTCCAAAAATCCTTTCTTAAAACATGATTTCTATGCCCATGAGAATTTAGGAAAACCCCGGGTACCTCGAATTTAGAAAAAAAAATAGGTGCTTCTTGAAGCCTACGACCTGGGGATGCCAAATGTGCGATTTTATTTCAAAAACCTACGGTAAAATCTTGAACTGTTTGGGTTTATTGGAAACCCTGGGGAGTGTTCTTGAGAAAATTTGATGAATGTGATGATATTTTGGTGTTTGAGGGATTAAATCTCGTGTTTAAGCTGATAGGGGGATGGAAAATACCCAAAATGCCCTAAATAAGATAGAACTTAAATGCTGAAATTTTTCCAATCGTGAAACAGACCATACGTCGCATTCTGTTTCCCACCACAATGGAGCATGAGACGCATGCTATATCACATGCTACCACCATGCGATGGAGAATACGACACATGCATATCTCATGGTGCTACTATTTTGAAAATTAAACACGCCCTAAACGATGTCCAAAAATTCCAAAACTCACCCGAGATGTTCTATAGGCTTTCCCCATCACGAAGCAACAAAAAAATCTAAAAATAGAGATCAGGAAGGATAAGAATGAGATTCCCGAAGGTTCAGTGCTGCAAATGAGGCTAAGTCTTTTAACACTTAGAAAAATTTCAAGCTTTCTCATCCCATGCCCATGCTATGAAGAGATGATGTATTGTACGAATTTTACAGGGCGTTACAATAGGATTTGTCTCTTTTGGAACATCTACGAATAGGAATGATGCTTTTTGTTCTAGTCCAAACTACGGGGTGTTTCAGTGCTTTACACCATGCAAAAGACTGTCGATGCGGCTTTAAAATTCCCAAGGACACTATAAAATCATATGCTCTAATACCAAGCTTTGTCATGACCTAAGGCTAACCCCTAGTTGTGACAACAGTGCTTATGGTCACAAGTGACCACAAGCTAACCCATGAGCTGATAAATGCTATGAGCACTGAATAAAATGATAGCAAAAGACTTATGTGGAAGATAATTGATAAAAACCGTATAGTTTAATTACTGAAACACGATTAAATCATAATCTAAATATCTTCAAACATACTATAAAGACTAATAAACAATTGATAAACTAACTTACTGTTTGAATGTCTGAAAAAATCTAAAAGCCTCTAAACTAATTGAAAAGTTGATGGAATAGGCTCTAACAAAGTCCAAGATACACTAACTAAACAAAAATACTAAAATAACATAACAAGTCCTCAAAATATGAGGACTCACCACAACTGGTGTTGCTGATAAGCTAAACTGTCTAAGAGCGGTCAGGAAATTGAGCATTCAAACCTAAGATATAAGACATCATAGCGCAAAGAAAAGTATATGGCCAACACTATAAATATACTGATATATGAGATGAGGTTAGTCTACAATGTGTGGCTTAACTGTGCATGAAGATGAGTGACTTAATGATATGAGATAGCTGAATAAGCATGCATAAAAACATAAATACTGAGAATGCAAGACCAACAATATAATTATTCTGAAATCATCTGCAAATTAAATTTAAGAGGGCAAAAAATATAGCTAAGCGTATAAAACTTAGTTAAATTTTCAATCTTTAAGACTCCTATACATGCCACTAGGAGATGAACTAAACTAAATAATGTATGGGGTATTACAATTTTAAACTTTTAATGATATAAATTAAATGTCGAAGCCTAGTGATTTATGCTAAGTTTAAAATCTAAGAGGAAAGGAAATAATTAGATTTTCTTAAATTTAAGGATTCATACCAATTAAAATACGAACATATAAAAAAAAATTTAAATAATAATCCGTAAAATGTTAAGAAAAATAATAATGATCATCTACAAAAGAAAAACAAAGCTGAAAGATAGGGAAAAAGGTAAAAGACTGCTAGATGAAAATATGTGATGCGATATTTGGTCGTTTTTCATATTTCGACAGAGATAGAGTAAAGCCATGAGACTCCAAATGCACTCCTGAGTGTACATGTGAAACAAAAAGGAAAATAAAGAATTTGAAAGACATAAATTCCTGATAAGGGAGGGATATAGAAACAATTATACAATAATATATTAATGCAAAAGGGACTTGAATCTCCAGGATATATATACACAGAGATTTGAATTGACAAAATATAATACCAAGGATAAAATTATGGCATAACATTGGGCTAAATGCTATATTTGAGAAGAAAATTACATCTACTTTGAACACAGCTATGCATAATTCTACACATACAAATGCCGAGAATATGAATTTCTTGTGCAAACTTTTTAGATTAGATGGTCTGCTAGAAAGATCACAACATAGAAAGCTAAGTCCAAAATAAAATAATTCATCAAAGTTGGGCACTTCAAAGTATATTAACTACACCTGGAACAATAAAAGGTCGATATTTCTATGTAAAAGAATTGGCATTTGGTTTTGCACAGGCTTGATTATATATTTAAGGGATATATAATTTCATAGCGAGCAAGCTGTGTGTATCTAAATTCTCAAGTCATTTCTTAAAATGGAATCTACTTTGCCAACAACATTGTAAAGTTACAACAATCACGAAAATGATTTCATCACAAACTACTAGGTCTCAATCATAGCTTGGATGACATTTTAGGTATCCACAAATAACCAAAGAAGATCATGTGACGACAACAACATATTAGATTATGCCCCAAGGAAAACTAATTAGTTCATACCAATATAAGTGTGAGGCAGTCTTACTAAAATAAGAACAAAATAGGAAGGGAAGGGGAGCACCGAAAGATAACTTTTATCATTGAACAAATACTTATATATTGGACAAGTTAATTAATAAACTCCTCTAATGACATTTACTCTTATCAATCATTTTCGTGTATAGCCAAAAAATAGAGGGTACCCATTCTAATATGATAAAGAAACAAAAATGTTTTTATTGAAGAATTGAATGTAGAATTACTCTATTGTAGTATTAGAAGGAAAATTTCTTTTACAAGTTGAAAAATAAAACTACTATTTGTGATATGATACGAAAAATGCATCTTTTACATAAAACAATATTGGTGTTCTTTATCTAAGGCAAAAGGTTGCAGATAAATTAATAAGAAAAATGCATATTTTACAAAAAACAATATGGGTAATCTTTATCTAAGGCAAAAGGTTGCAGATAAATTAAGGTTTTTGAGTAGTTTCACAAATATAGCCGTCAGTGTGAGATCAAATTCAAACCTCATTCGACCCAAAGTCTACTTTGGAAGCATTGAAAACTTGATGTTAACAAATATTGATAAAAATAAAGTAATAAAGTAAATTCCTACTCCGTGATCTAAAAACAGGAAACAATATGTTTACATGGAATGCTCAAAGTAGTGTAATGAACAAACTTTTGTATTTAAACAAGCATCTTTAGAATAAAATAGAGTACGTTGGACCAAAACATAGTTTGACTCTTTTTTTGACAAAACATAGACTTCAAAAATTGAGAACATGACTATTTAAAAAATTATCTACGGTAGCAACCAAGGAAGTAATAAAAAGGGCGTAAACATGTTTAGTGATACCATGTTCATGCACTTGAAACTCAATTTAATCCAAGAGATTGCAGGTGACCACTTTTAATTACTTCTAAAATTTAGGCAAGGATTACCAATTTAGGCATGATGTTCTAATATCTAGACACGGTACAATTTTGAACATTCTCTTAGCTAAACCAACTTCTTATAGTGATAATCAAAATAATTTCAAATCCAAAAATCAATAAATTAACATATTTCAGTAGAAAAGATTTAGACACACACAAAAGAAAATGTCTTGACCATTTTCTTTTACATATAATCATCCGCTTCCCAATGATCCATTACAGATCATAATTAACCTTAACTAAATAAAAACGTGACGAAACCAAGTATTCTTCCATACAACTTTTCTAATATCGATAATAAGAATCTTAAGATATTCATTAAGTAGGTTAGAGATATTACCGACCTTGTATGGAGCAGCAAATTAGGGATTTTCCATCGGATATTAGAACTCAAACTCTAATGAGAGCAAGAAAAATAAAAAGGAAAAGTAGATGAAATTTTCTGATTTTTTTTGGCTAATTTTCTAATTGTTGATTCTTCTCTATAATTCTTGATTCTTAAATGATAAATTAGGAACCTAAAGTCTCCTTTTATAGATGAAATTGAAAGGGGATCCAATTGCTGGAAAAAGCATCTTGAGAAGTCTTGAAAAGCTAAATTCCAGAAGATGATAAAATCCAAAAAAAGAGATAAATTTTACCATTTTCAAGTTGATGTGAATCAGAAAAAAGGCAGTCTAGGCTTCTTCAAAGAAAATAAATTCTTTCGCACACTGAATCAAAAAAAAATGGATTATTAATTATTGACTTCTCATGTTCCTCCTTTCCAGCGGTCGAATTGACATGTGAGAGATTTCGACAACTCACCTCTGCAAAAAAATTTAAAGAGCATGGATGAAAAGTGATGATGGCGATAGGGAGACAAAGATAGAAGAGAGGAGAGGTGGTGACCACCAAAATTTGACATTATCCGATCGTCTAACCATTGGTGTCGCTACTTGATGATACAGTCATTGTTTTAGTACTGCTCATGTTGTTGTTGTTTTAGTTTAGTAATAAGGAAAATGGTAAAGTGGGCAGGGTCAAAACATTATAGTTGTGCTAGGAAAAATTTGGTTATAGGTTAAAAAAGGTTTTGGGCTGCAATAATGGCCCAAATTGATGCATCAGAGATGAAGTTTGTAAAAAATCTAAACCTCCTTAATTTTTTCATTTAATTAATTTAGTGATACTTCCATTCTCCTAATTATTTGTTCTAATGTACATATTATATACATATACATATAAATTTTAAAAAACTAAAACGAAACTATATTTATAAAAATATATTATATCGATAAAATAAAATACATTTAGAATTAAAAGTAAAAATTACATACTAATATTTAAATATATATTGTGATATATATATATATATATATATATATATATATATATATATATATATAAAGTAAAAATAAATAATTTCATTTATGCCAAAAGTACTTAAACTAATATAAAGGATCAAGATAGTCATTTTTGATAAATTATTCAAGATTAAGAAGCATAGAAAAAATTAACTATATGAAAAAGGAGAGAAAAAATTGGGTTTCAACAGACCATCTTTCTTAGAACAAAGATGATGAAAGGGTATTTGGGAGAAGACATTAACGTTAACGAATTTTGGTTCGACCAGTAAACTAGAATGATTCTGGGAAGGTTGTCGAAGAAAGGTGGAATATCGAAGCTAAAATTGACATGATTGTGATTTGATCGAACCCTAATTTCTGAGTCGCCTACATATCTTGGTTTTCACGAGAATTAGGTCAATATAGTTCAAAAGGTACGTAGCTAAAATTTAAGAGGATCTCAATATATTATCCTTGTTTATGATTGATGATGACACAAGAACATAAGAAAAAATTTTAGTCGAGTCGAGTTAATGAATATTCGATGCTTCTGGGGATGCTTGTGTAACAACCCAAGGGTACCCTATAGTCGTGACAATGGTGCTTATGGTCACAAGTGACCACAAGTTAACCCATGTGTTGGTACCTACTGTGAGCACTGAGTAAGGTGATAACAAACAATATTTGATTAAGAACAACTAATAATTCCATAAGGTTTTAAATACTGAAACATAACTAAATCATAAATATGAACGTCCAAAGACATATTGAAAAGACTGATAAGCAATTAATAAACTATCTGAATGTCTGGAAAGCCTCTTACTTACTGACTGTAGAGTTGCTAGGACAAACCCCCTGCTAACTCCGACTAAATGGAAATACTGAACTATTTAGATAAACTAAAATGAAAACAATCGTGTCCTCGATAGATGAGGACTCACCATGACTGTTGCTACTGATAAGCTGGACTATCTAAGTATAGTCAGGAAACTATGCTTCTGAACCTATTATATAAGACATCATAGCATGAAGAAAAGTGTATGGTCAGCACTTTGAATGTACTGGTATATGAGATAAGGTTAAGCTGTAGTGAAAGGGTTAAATGTGCGTAAAATAATTATTCACTGAACAGCATGAGATAGCTGAGTATGCATTCATGAAAATTGTAATACTGAGAATGCTAGACTAAGCATAAAATATTTTTGAAATTATCTGTAAACTAAATTATTGAAATATGATAATTGAATAACTGATAATCTGTATGCTTTGGTCAAGAAACCTAACTTGAATTCTATACTGAATACTGAACTAAAACTGTGCGAGGTATCATCTAACCGACATGCCCCAATCTTAGCTAATAGGGGTCAAATCTGTACCCAGTATGAAGGGTGTTAGTACCGTGCCACATGTACTAACAATGGTTGAGTCAACCCTAATCTGGAAGGAAGGAAGACTTATGATATATGTTTCAACCCTAAACTAATAGAAAAACATCTCAACCTACACTTGCTATGTAGTTTTGTAACTAAGGGATTACTATAAAGAGTCAAACCCTATACTGTCAGGAGTTCCCCATCCCTGGGTTCCTACTCCCAACTAAATGACACTAATTATTAGACGAAACTAAGCTTATTTAAGCAAACAACTGATCATGATAACTAGCTGACGGACAATGCTCATGGTGTATCTAAAATAATTCTTAAGATACTTAAATTACATAAACAGCTAAGTATAGGGTGTTCATAATCCTCCAACACTAAATGAAAATAACAATAAGGACATATGAATCTTTAAAACGATAATAAAGGGCCATTACTCAAAACCAGACATTTAGACATTTCATCAAAAACATGAGTCATGAATTAACAATGGAAATGAGTAAATCATGTGATTGAAAACATATTTACAATACTAAACCATGAATTAGGACTTTAACATGATAATTTAAATACTCAAATCATATAAGGGTTCATTCCATCGTAAAGCATTTGAAACATAACTTATAATCAAAATCAATAACATCTTCATCGAGACAATTCATCATAAACATGTAAAAACTCATAATTTGATATGAAAAGGGGATCCTTTGACTCCATGGGTTAAAAAGCCCCATGGACGAGCATCACACATACCTTACACCCTTAAGATTGAATAGAAACACAATCTTGATGTTTTTCTTAAAAGTGCTCGCATTTGTGAACTTAATTCCTTGGTTTTCTTGAGGAGAAAATAATGAACTTGGTGAACTTAGGGGATGATTCGGGTTTATTTTTGAGAAGGAATTGGAGAATATAAGTAAATAATACCTTAACTGATGCTTTAATTAATGTTTATATGAATTGATTTGATGGGAAAAGACGTAACTGCCCCTCAGAGAAATAGATACACAACTAGAATGCTGATTAGAAGTCCACTACAATGCAATAATACGCTCATCGCTATAACTACTGTGACGCGCCACTATGGCAGCAAGGTTCTGGAATCAAAATCAAAACATAACTTAATCCTCCTCCAAAAAATCTAAAATATCCTCGAGATATTTCCTTATGCCCCTATACATGAAAAAACTCAAAAACCTATATCAGGGGGTCAGGAAGACCCATTAATTAATCCTCTATGCCAAGAGGTCTAAAATAAGACTAAGCCCCCAACACTTGGTGAAGTTTTCAGGATTTAAGCCTCTTATACATGCAACTAGGAGTTGAACTAAGCTAAATAAAATACCAAGTATTATAATATCTTTCCTTTGGGAACATTCGTCCTTGAATAAGATTTATTAGGCTGAGAGTTCTGAACTAAAGCAACTAAGATCACATACTGATCATGGATAGCTAAAAACGTGATTACTTCATAGAGTCTGAAACTTGATATGTGAACTAAATATCAAGAACTAAATTGATTCCCTGAATACATGCAAGGACACGAGAATGGTTATAAGGTTGAGATAAAAATGAGAGAGTCATCTTAGGAGTAACCATTGCCTCATGCTAGATATAGTCTAGTGAAGTAAAGTTAAGAGGTTTAATACATGAAAACTTGGGGTATAATAAAATATTTACCTTGGGATAGTTTGTACCCTAAAAAATACTAACATCATTGAGCTGAAATACAATGATAAGACTGAGATATTGCACGAGGCACTTATAAACTGAATCATGACTGAATGTTTAAATATGAATCATGATGCATGAATTGAACCGAATTCATGATTTACATCGATGTGAATAAACCATCTCTTGGAATGGCAATATTGATGAAACTTTTGATAGTAAGACTAGATTGATAGATGGAAAAAATTAGAACTTGTTGTCTGACTTCTAAACTAAATTTCTAGCTATACGAACTGAATTACACTAAAAAGTTATACTTAAATGGAGCTTTTCTTCAATACTATTTATAAGAATTTACAATAACGGTAGGAAGTAAAGAACTTGGGCATGATCTGAACAAGATATATGTGTAAGGAGTCTTAATAAGGCTATAACTCTGTAACATGTTATATAGGACTATGAAACATAAACTAGAAATTCTATGCCTTAAATAATACCACTGCTACTCTCAAGATTAGACATACTCTTCAAAGACTCCCTAAACTATACATTATGTTCAAATACCGCACTTCAATCACCAGCACAATTTTATAAGGAGAGGTCACTAAAAGGTTCTAGCATTGAAAACCTAAATCATGAAAAAATACTATGCATAACTTGGACAGTTAACTGAGGACTGAGAAATAAAGTATTCATGACTTGGATTCATTACAGAGATAAAAACTGAGGATATACATGGCATAATCCAAATTTCTCTGATCATTAAGAGTGTATTATGAGTACAGGAATTGAACATATTGTAAAGCATGAGTACATGAGTCATGAGCTGTATGAATTGATTTTGGAGTTCACAAATTTCATGGAACATAATTATATAGCTAAGCAAACTGGAACTCGTTATATTAAGAACTGCAAGTGTATATGATTCTATGTAAAGTGAATGAATTTGAGCCATGATCAGGTAACTAACATATAAGGCATGAGTATATATTATAATAAATGAAGTATAACTATATACTATGAGATAAGAATAGGCAGGAAATCTTCCTCCCCTACTGATGTTCTACAACATACTGGAATCACTACTTGAATATTAGAGCCAGACTTGGTCACTTATTCTATCATATCCCCCTTAGCTATAATCCATCACTTTTAAGTTTATAGGACGCTTTTGATAAACTCTAAACTGAACTACAACAATTAAAGAATCAAACTTAGATACTAACACTTAATATGAATATCCCCAAACCTTTAATAAACCACACTAACTTCTTTCATAGCCTAGTAATTTCACATTTCAAAATCACACCCACATCCTCATACTTAATTTTGAATCAATAAACATAAATTCTTGCATATACTATTTCAAGTTTTTTGGTTCACCTATCATACAACAAACCCCATTGATATAAAATCTACTAAATTTAGATAACATTATCCCAACTTTGCCACTGCTAAACTTCAAGGTTCATGCTTTTAACTCTAGATCATATGTTTTCATAGGATTTTATGAAAGGAATTGAAAGTACATCTGACCCCTAAGCACTGAGGTATTACCCCTTCATTCAATGACTGCTTTATTGGGAAACTAAATTGGACAACTCTATTTCTATAATCAACTAAAGTATAGCATGAGTGGAGCGAATACATACTAAGATTGACCCTAAAATTAGTTATCTCTAATTCTAAAAGGTCAACTGAAGTGACTTTAGAGATAGTGTAATCGAGAAATTTCTATATACCCATATGGATTTGATAGATTTACCTACTGGGGTAGAAAATTAGAAAGGCTCTACTAATATTTTGGGATTGAAACTGAAATTGACAACTATTTATAAGGATACAAAAAAAGTAACACTCCGGGGTCTAATAAAACATTCACACGAAGATGAAAAACTTATAACGCACCTGTAACTACTTTAGGTGAACTTTCTTGATCATGTCAGTACTGGAGTGCATATAATCTATTCTGGTGTGGTCTGCAGCAGCACCCTTCTGAGTCGAGCAATTGGATGAAACTTGGGAACGACTATGTTGACCGACTTATTAGCATTCTCTGACTCTATGGCCTAGCTTTCCACATTTAAACACACATGAAGACCGTCCTTATACACACCCTAATGATTCCTACAAAACCTCCCACAAATGGATTAGTACGACCACTATCCACGCTACCCTGAGGCTTAAAACCTTGCTCTATATCCCGATAGTCATTTCTAAACTTTGGAATGGGCACACTAGCAAAAAAAAAGTTCGTGATAAGTATTTATAGGAAAAATTGTTGATGGTTACCACTCTTTGACCTTCACTTAAAACTATCTATTCTGGCCCTCTTATTCTCTCTATCTTTTTCCCTATGCTTCTCATCCTCAATTTTCTAAGTATGAACCATAATCCTAGATAGAAAAACAACCATCTATTAATTTTGAGAAACTACTAAAGGAGGTAAGCTAGTGAAAGTAGCTCTAAATTCAATATGAGAGACGTGCTCATTTAGGGAATTTTCCTGAATAAGTGGAGATATGGGCAGATTTTCATTCCTTCTTCTGTTATTGTTTCTTAGAGGTATTTTATTTAATGGAATGAAGGATGGACTAGAAAGATATTTTAAATAGAGCTCTTGCTCATTCGTAAGACATGAATACTAAAAGAAGAAAAGCTTTTCCTCAAATGTCTTGTAGTGTCTTTTCTGTAAGTGTGGTGCACTTACACCCATGCACATGTGTAACGCCGTGAAAATGGGTCCCAAGATGTCACACAATGCTCAAGGCTATTTGTAGCCTTAAGCTAATGCTGTAAGCCTTCTACTAAATCTAAAGCTCATAATAAAGCAATATAAACATATAAACAAAGCTTAAAATGCGAAATTTTGTATGAGCTAAGCTGACAAGGTCTGAATATAATATCTAAAAATACTAAAATCAAGAGTCTAATCAATCAATTCTTACAATTATAATCATATCTAGCAGTTTGACAAGCCTCTACTACTAATTCTAGAGAGTCACTAGAACAATACCCCAGTTTACTCGAATTGTCTGAAAATACTATGTAATTTGTACTAATAAGTTGAAAAACTAAAGGACTGGGTCCCCGACCTATGTGGACTCACCAACTGTCAGGATGAAGATAAAGATTCTCGAAATCACTCACACTACTGAAACTAAGCACCTGAACCTACATTATGAGACAATGTAGCACATAGACATATATTTGGATCAATACTTCTGCAATGTACTGAGTTTATGGGGTAAATGCACAAGTAAATCAATATCTCAATATTATTAGAAATTTGTAATAGAATGCATGCTAAATGTAGATGACTCACATAAGCTAGAATATCTAAAAAAAAACTTAAAATCATACTCGTTAGTAGCAAAGCATGTTGCATAGATCTAGTCAGTCATAACATTTAGTTTCTAAAAGTTGTATTAGTATTCTATCTTTAAATCATGTTGTCTAAGTGTAGAAAGGATTCACTTATATATCTATAAACAGAAATCTAAAATCTCATGGCTAATGTCATATATAAAGAAATATATGAATAAAAATGTGAGCCTTTACACTTAGTTTCTAAAAGTGTTCCTATTATTATTTACTCTTTTCTGCAAGTTGTAGGGAGGTACTTTTAACTGACATACACTATATGACCTATCATAGTGTCCAACGTCTAGTTCCCTTATGGGAAAACCTCACCTAGGGGAGTGGTGTCGTACTCTTTCCAAGGAGCATAACCTAATCTAAGTGATCACATTTGTATCTGTCATCCTTATAGAAATTGGAAAAAATTAATAATTTGAACCTATGTTGGCTCTTAGTTTTGGGGAATGTAAACATTCCCAACTCTGTGCTAAATACTATTCCTTTAATTTGTATGCTCATTCTATAGGAAATCTACTTTAAAACTAGTATAAATGGTTTATAATGAAAAAAATTGTATAACTATTTATTTAAACTGTAACTGAAACTGTAAAGTGGATTCCACGTCTAAGCTGAGATCAAATGATCAAATCTTTATTTAAAATCTAAAAATAGCTAGTCATCGGATTCTTAAAGCATTGTCATTCTTGAAATATGAATATTTAAACTAGGGATTAGTAACCCAGGCATCAAATTCATGTCAAATTATCATAAATTTAATGTTTGATAATGAGAATATTTATAATTAAATTTAAAATATTGAAATTATTACAATATACATGAAATACGAAAGTAGTCATGCAATTCAACATCTAAATCACTTAAAATCTCATAATCTACCTATTGTAATATTTGGGTATGAACCCTAAACTAAAATTCGTGGGTTATCACACAAAATCATGTATCTTTGTAATTAAAACTAGTTTTGGGCACAAGGATGAAAGAAGTATCCTTGTAGCAAATCCTACATACCTTAATTGATGATTAGATAAAGGAACTTGAACTTTGACCCTATTTCTACTTTTGAAGATAGATTCTTGAAGTTCTTCAATTGGGAATCCTTAATTTTAAGCTATCTTGGAAAAAGAACAGTGGAATTTGGATTTCTTGGGGTTTAAGTTTTGAGGTTCTAGGGTTTCTTGGAGAGTGATTTGATGAATAATGGGTATAATAGGTTTAGAATAGGTTTAATATTTTGTTTTTCATGAATAGGATGATTGGGGAAAAACTAAAATACCCTTTAAAAATCAACTCAGAAAACTGGAAGAAGATTTTGGCATTCGGTGTGACACGGTGCCTATCGTGGTGGCATTCTAAAAAAAGGACAAGTGCCAATTTACACTAAGGCGTGACCTGGTGAAATCACGTTGGACAACTGGAAAGGGGAATAGCCCCATTTGGTCCATTACCTCGACATGGTAAAATAGCGTCATCTCATTGGGAACAGTGGAAACTGGAGCTTCATCGTGATGTAGGCTAAATGTGGTGTTCCACTAGTAATTGGAAAATTGTGAATTTTTCCTTCCCCAGACGCGGTGCTTATCCCCAGGCCCTACTTCTTTCATAAAAAACACCATAATTTCTAAATCGAGTATCGTATTATGGCAAAATTAGTATCGTTCGAAAGCTGATACAATTCTACTCATTAATTGGTTTTACAGCTGGAAAATTCCTTATGAATCAAGAGTTATTCATTCTCAAAGTTGAACCTTAACATTCTAGGAGATGAACTAAGCTAATAAAATTTCAGGGTATTTCAATATCTCTCCCTTAGGAATATTAAACCTCGAATAAGACAAGCTAAACAGAAAATACTGGAATTAAGGCTATATTCTTGCATGTACAACTGAAATAAACAACACGACTGAATCTAAAACATACAGAGGGACTGAACTAATCTATGAATGCATGAATTGACATGAAGATAGTCACATAGCTGAATCTTAGACTGTAAAAGAACTTAATTAAGGACGACTGTTATCTTCGGAGAAGAGATGAGGATACTTGGCACGTATGTCTGCTTTTTCTTCCCAAGTACCACCCTCAACAGACTGATTTTTCCATAAAACTTTGACCAAGGGAATTTCTATGTTCCTTAGTCTACGAATCGAATGATCATGAATCTTTGTTGGAAATTCTTTGTAAGAAAGGATATTCTGAATATATGTGACTTCTAGAGGGACAACAAGAGCTGAATTGACCATGTACTTCTTCAATAAGGACACATGGAAAATTGGATAAAATGAAGTTTCCCAACGCAACTCAAAAGAATGTAGGGGCCTATATATCGTGGACTAAGCTTCCCATTTTTGCCAAATATCTTCACCCCCTTCATGGGTGATACCTTAAAATACATAAGATCATATGCTTCAAACTTAATGTCTCTCATTTTTACGTTTGCATTAGATTTTTGACAACTCTTATCAACTTTTAATCTCTCACGAATCAAGTGAACTTTATCCATGGCTTCAAACACCATGTCTGCCCCAATCAAAGAAGCCTCACCTACTTAAAACCAACCGACTGTTGATCTACACCATCGCCCATAAAGAGCCTGAAACGGGGCCATCTGAACACTAGAATGGTAACTTTTATTATAGGAAAACTCGATCAATGATAAGTGGTCATCCCAATTCCTTTGAAATTAAGACCACATACCCTGAACATATCATCTATGGCATGAATGGTTCTCTCTGCCTGACTATTTATCTGTGGATGTAAAGCTAAACTGAGATAAACTTGGGTACCAAGACCCTTCTGAAAGGACTTAAAAAACTAAGAGGTAAACTGAGTACCCCTATCTAAAATGATGGACAAGAAAACTCCATGCAATCTAACAAACTCTATGATATATAGATTAGGATAATCTTCAGGTATATAGGATGTCTGAACAAGAATGAAATGGGCTGATTTGGTCAATTTGTCAACAATAACCCATATTGAATCATGCATACGATATGAATGGGATAATCTAGTCACAAAGTCCATATTTACCTTTTCCCACTTCCAAGTGGGAATACCAAACTCCTGTAATGTGCCACTTGGTCTTTAGTGCTCTACCTTAACCTTTTGGCAGGTCATAAACTTGGATACAAATTTTGCTATATCTTTTTTCATACCACTCCATCAATTCCCACAGGTCTCGCTATATCATGATGGCTCATGGATAAATAGAGTAACGTTCAACATGCACTTGTACCATAATCTATTACCTCAAATCATCAATACATGGTAGACATAATCTATTTTGGTATCTCAACACACCATCTACTCCTCGAGAGAAAACCTCTACCTTTTGGTCTTTAACTGAACCCTTCAGTTTGACCAAACTAGAATCCTTATCCCGCTTCTCTTTCACTTCAAAAACTATAGAAGATTCTGAACTGCTCTAAACCTAAATATTCCCTTCTGTTGAGTCAATCAATATCACACCCAATCTTCCTAACCAATTAACTTATCAAACTAGTTCTTTCTTATCATTCTCCACATGAGTAACATTGGCCATACTCAATCTACAAAAAGCGTGTACCACTACATTTGCCTTGCTCGGATGGTATAATATACTCATGTTGTAATCCTTCAACAATTATAACCACTTTCTATGATGAAGGTTTAACTCCCTCTGGGTAAACACATATTGCAAGATCTTTTGATCTATAAACATGTCAAAATGCACTTCATAAATATAGTGCCTCTATATTTTCAAAACAAACACAACAACAGCTAATTCAAGGTCATTGGTAGGGTAATTCTTTTCATGAGGCTTAAGTAGTCTAGAGGAATAGTCTATAACCTCACCCTTCTAAATTAAACATAACCTAAACAACCTCTAAAAGCATCACAATAGAAAATTAATCCATCTGTATAATAAGGCAAAGCTAAGACTGGGGCTGAGGTGAGTCGAGTTTTCAACTCTTGAAAACTCTTCTCACTAAAAAAAACTTAAAAAATTGTCTTTAATAGCCAGTTAACCCTAAGAAACTTCTGATGTCTGACGGAGAGATGAGTCTAGGCCAATTTATTATTGTTTTTTGTTTTGGGGATCAACTCTAATGCCCTTATAGGAAATAAAATGACCATGAAACGTTATTGACCTTAGCCCAAGTTTACATTTACTTAATTTGTCAAACAATTGGTAATCTCTAAAAGTTTGCAACATAATTCTAAGGTTGTCTACATGATTAAAACACTATGATTTTTCTAAACCAGAACGCTACACGGTGCCCATGACCCCAAAGGACTACAATCTACCTATGACTGATATCTATACCTGAGCGCTGAATAACCATAATAGAAAATATGCAAAAATATAATATTGTAAGTCCATAAGGTTCAAAAACCTAACATAATAGATAAATCTAATAAAGGTGGTATAACAATGCAAAAACTAAAAACATATAATCATGCTATAGTCTGAAAGCCTCTAAAATGTCTGAATAATGAGTTGATGGGACATGTCCCCAAATAACTCCAACTATTGAAAGTGAAATTGAAATAATAAAATAATGAAAACATTATGTTCTCAAATGATGAGGACTCACCACTAAATCTGACTGCTGATAGATGCAGTCCTACTGATGCTCTGGATATTTATCTCATGCTTCTGAACCTATGGGTTAAAGTGAAACACCATAGCATGAATGCATCAGTACATTAGAATGTACTGAGTATGCAAGTGAGGTAGGCTAAATGCATGGGGTTCATATGCATGAACAATACTTCTAACTTCCTAACGTGAACGTGAGAATACATACATGCACACATAACTATAAATGAGTTTGTGATAACTACTAACTACTGAGTATTAGATTTTGAGTACTGATTTATTGATATCTGAGTTTACTGATACTGATAACTGGAATAATACCTAACTAACGGTTATTTTTGAATCTACTAATACTGATACTACTAGACTAAAATCTGAGATCAATCCTATCTAGCGGGTGTTTTATGAATCTATTAAGTAACTGATAAGGACTAACAACATCTGAGAATAGTCCTATCTAATGGGTAATCTCTATAACTACTAATAATGATAAAGAATGAATATAACTGAGACCAGTCCTATCTAACGGGTGATCTCTATCTCTATGGAACTATCTAAGTTCTTTAATGAGTTGAGTGACTGTATCTGACAGTCCTAAATCTGAAGAATAATCTAATTCCATTACTGAGATTGAGACTGAGACTGTAACTATAGGAGAATTCATCTAACCAACATGCCCTGTAACTGAACTAGTGGGGTCAAACCTGTAACCCCAGTGGAAATGGTGTCAGTACTATGCCACGGGTAAAGACAACTACTATGTATTCAGTCCTATCTAACGGGTGATCCTTGGGATAAATCCTGTCTAATGGGTGACCCCTGAGTATGTCAGTCCTATCTAGTGGGTGACATCTCCTACCTATGCTAGATATGTAGTTCTGTAACTTAGGGATTTCATCTAGGGATCTAAGTCCTCTCTAATGGGTGAGCCCCCATCCCTCGGTTCGCTCGGGGCTAAATCCTACTCCCAACTGAATAGACACTAAATATGATTAACTGAACTATGCTGGACTTAGTTACTGAATTCTGTTTGCTGACGGAATTTTTTGAATCTATTAGCTGACTAAGTTCATGGAGTTCTATTGACTAATGGAATACTACTATGATTACTAAATTATAGAGATACTGATACTGAATTTACATGAGTTTTCCTAAGTCATGAGACTGACTGAAGTCTATTGAACATAGCTTGACTGTGAATATCATGAAAATATAACATGGATCTATGCACACAGCTATATTTTTCAGGCACAAGTACCCCCAGGAGTGATGGAAGAAAACTGACAAGACTTGATAATTCTTGAACACATAATCAGGATCAACAATTCATAATACACTAATTTGGGGATTTCATACAACACATGGTTATCATAGTCTTGTTCATGGATAAGAATGCATGCATTCATAGCATAATTCCATACTTTAACATTATGAGCATTCTATCAACATAGGCATGACACAGCAATAACATGGGAACCATTTAAGCATAAAAGAGTGGTATGCATTTATCATGTAGGTTATAATTTAGCTATTATGCATAAATTTTAGTCTCTTAGGCCTTTTATCAATCACCTTGCCTGCACCAATTAGGGCATAGGTATGATCATCAATTTATCAATCTTTAACCACAAAATTCATGAATTTCAACTCATATACCAACATAGTTTCATAGGAACACATAAAGAATCAAAATTGGGAATCATTCAACATTAACAACATGGTTATAAACAACACACAATATAAACATCATGGTTTTATCAATAAAATATGATTCTTGAGATTCATGGATGAAAGGAATCCATGAATAAACACGTTGTATAATTTAGTTCATAAAAATCTATAGATTGACAGAGAGAATTCTTGAGCTTGAATCTGCTATGAACAATCCTAGCTTATTCTTAAGAGGATTTTGAGAGAAGAAATTGTATTTTGGAGTAAATAAGGGTTAATTCCATGTTTAGGAGTATATATATGGTGTCAAAATGACCAAATTAACCCTCAGGACACAGAGGTGAAATACAGGAAATTGGCCTAGGGCGATCCCCAGGGCGGTGCCTTGCCTAGTCCACCCGAGTACCCAAGGCAGTGCCTTGCTATAGTGGTGCTAATGCCAAAGTGATGCCCCTCCTGGAGTGATGTTCTATCCTGGGCGACGCGGGCAGATCACCCTGAGATACTGGTTTGGAAATCCAAACATGCCCTTACACTATCCAAAAAATTTTGAAACTTATCCGAGATGTACTACGACCTTACCCCATCACAATGCAACTTAAAAATAAAAAAATGAAGGTCGATTAGGTTATCTAATAAATCCTCAATATTTGGATGTTTGGAATAAGACTAACTCTTATACACTTGGCTAAAATTTGCTAAGTGTTGGAGCTTTTGAAGAGCCTAAAGAGCTGAAATTTTGACACGTGAAATTGCGGGATCTTACAATATCTCCCCGTTGGGAATATTCATTCTCAAATGAGACTGACTGAGAAGGAAAAAAGATCAATTGGAGTACATATAAGACATACGTTACTAGATATGACTACATTACTAAAAAGCTGAACGCGTCTCATACTAAACATGCATATCTAATGCGTGGCTAATAAGCTAAACTCATGCATATCTAATGTACGGATAACTTATTGGTTAATTCATGACTGAGCATTCTGACGAACTTAATTTCTTGTAATGAGAATGCATGTCTGATTTATTGACACATAGCTGAGCTAACACTTGAATATATATCTGAACTGATGCATGAACATATAAGAAATATGCAATCATAATGGGTACCAAGTTTTTAAAGGTAATTTGATCGTGGAACTAAGTAGTTTAAGGAAAATTGTTACCTTAGCTAAAAAATATTAATGAACAGAGATTATTTACTGAACATGCATGAGTGGGAACGTGAGAGCATAACTGAGTCTGAAACGTGATGAACGAACTGAATACTGTGAATTAAATATAGTGACTGAGTTTTTAATATGGGACATGGACTGAGTATAGTAAAGTTAACTAAGACATTGAATACATGGATTATCACTAAAATTAGAACTTGAGGGTCCACCTATGAGTACCCACTACTCCAAGATGGATTCATTACTTGAAGAAAGAATGAAATGTTTACGTCATGAAGGTTTGGGGGTTATAGTGTATCTCCCCTTGGGACTCTATATCTCTCGAAGAATAGTGACTTGGCTGAGCCACTACAGAAAGCTGAGGCAATGCAAAAGGCACCTACGAACTGAATCGTGACTAAATATTTAGGATATGAAATTGAGGCATGCTACATGAACTGGGCTGAGCTTGCATATACTAGGATGCTCTATCTTTGGAATAGTTACATCCTTTTGATTTGTGCTAGTATGGCTATATGGAAAGATGGGAGAACAACCCATACAAATTCAATTGCTCGACTACTAAACTAAATTCCAAGTTTGACTGAATAACTTATGCTGATAATTAAATACTGGGCATGTAAGACTGAACTGAACTTAGTATGAATAAGTGAACTGAGACTATAGAACATTGTACATAGGAGGTAAGGACTAACTGAGTATCATGAGGTGAGTGAGCATGGATTCATGCATACTGTATTACATGAGAATGAAGTTCCAAGATTATAAAATGATTCTAAAAGATTTGGTAAACTAAGGTACTGATAACTAAAAGAGAAACTGGTAGTTGTACACTATGGCAAAGCAAATATGGAACTAACTGAGTTTAGGATCTGATTACGGAACTGGGACTAAATATTAATTACTGAGTACTAGATATTAAAATGCAACTGAGATGGCAATAGAGTTTTGATATCCATGAATTGGTATTGACATAGGACAAGAATAAGAATGTACACTCACCCTCTATACTTTTCCCACCCTGGAATACAACCTTTTACTTTCCATTTAATTGCACACTAACATGGTATTCAAGCCTATCATCATAACTACACCCTCATGTAAAACAAGAAACAATAATTTTCTCTTATCATGAAATATTTACAGTCTTATCTAAGAAACTACTCGTCACTATATTGTCTCACTAGAGAGCTCACTGAAAGGTTAAATTAGGAGGACCTAAAGCATAAATGGATATAACTAAATTTTATTCTTGACCAAAATTTGAGGAATAGAGCATTAACAGTACGAATTTACCAAAAAGATATGAACTGAGAATATACATGACATAGTCTGGATTTATCTGATCAGTATGACCGTAACATGAGTCATGGAAACTGAGTATACTGTAGAGGATGATATGTGTACATGATTCATGAGTTGCATGACCTAATTTTTAGAGTTTCTGTGTTCATGAGACATGATTCATAATACTGAGGGAGTTGGAACTAAACTCCTTATGTTGGGAACTGAAATCATGCATGATTTATAGAAAAATACATGATTATGATTCGTGACCATAGAAATTACATGCAATGCCTTAGTGGATTACATGATAACAAAAGTACAAACTCTGTACTAAAATGAGGATGGGTCGGGAATAATCTTCCCTTACTGTTATTCTATATGTACTGGCACTACTACTAGAATCTAAGAGCCTGACTTGGTCACTTGATCTATCCTCACATACTTACTTTCTGTTAGACACATTCTTGCCTCAATAAACACGTAATCTGCTTCTATTTCATCTTAGACTACTACTGATATCACATCTCTTATATCACATCCATACCTTTATATTTAATTTCAAGTCAATAAACATAAGTTCTTTCCAAAACTGTTCAAGACTACTGAGTTACTTTGGTAAGACTATATCCCATGAAACATAATCCATTCAATCTAAATAATGTGATCCCAACTCTATTACTACTAAACTCCCGGGTTCATCCCTCTAATTCTAGGTCATATGCTATCATATGAGAAGGGATTTGATAGCATATCTATGTTTGAGTTTGATAATGAGGTCTCATAATCATGAATGAAATCTGTATAACTTTAGAACATAATGGAACTGATGGGATACTTTTGAGTTTTTGGCCAATCCCATAACTCACTGCAGGGATGGTTTGAGAATAACCTATCTTTAGGACTTGAGCTTCACCGTTTCTATTACCTTAAAAGTAAGGTGGAGTTGACATGAGTGAAGCATGATGAGAATCTACATGGGTTTTCTCACGATATGAGACATGAAAGAAGAGAAATTATTCCTAAAACATCCCATAGCCTTCTTCACATAAGTGTGCTGCACAATACACCCATGCATAAGACTCTACTAGATGCGGCTTTTCAAACTTTCTAGGATACTATTGAACCTTAGGCTCTGATACCAAGTTTGTAACACCCTGATTTTTCTAAACCAAAATGCTACATGGTGCCTATGACCCTAAAGAACCACAAGCTAACCCATGACTAATATATTTACCTTAGCACTGAATAACCATACTGTAAAATATATAGAAATATAATATTGTTAGGCCATAAGGTTCAAAAACAAAACACAATAGATAAATCTGATAAAGGCGGTATAACAATACCAAAACTAAAAATGTCTAATCATGCTATAGTATGAAAGCCTCTAAACTGTCTGAATAAGGAGTTGATGGGACATGTCCCCAACTAACTTCAACTACTAAAAAATAAAATAAAATAATAAAATAATGAAATAATCATGTCCTCGAATGATGAGGACTCACCACTGAATCTAACTACTAAAAGATGAAGTGCTACTGATGATTTGGATCTGGGACTCATGCTTATGAACCTATGCCGTAAAGTAAAATACCATAGCACGAATGTGTTAGTACGTTGGAATGTATTGAGTATTCAAGTAAGATAGGCTAAATGCATGGGGTTCATATGCATGAATAAAACTTCTAACTGACTAACATGAACTTGAAAATGCATACATGTACACATAACTATAACTGAGTTTGTGATAAATACCGACTACTGAGTATTAGATTCTGAGGACTAATTTACTTACATCTAATTTACTGATACTGATTATTGGGATCAAACCTAACTAATGGTTGATTATTGAATCTACTAATATTGTTACTATTGGACAAAAATCTGAGATCATTCCTATCTATCGGGTGATCTTTGAATCTACTAAGTAACTGATAAGGACTGACTGTACTTGAGATTAGACCTGTCTAACAGGTGATCTCTATAGATACTAATAATGATAAAGATTAAATATAACTTAGACCAGTCCTGTCTAATGGGTGATACTCTATATCTATGTAACTATCTAAGTTCTTTGTTGAGCTGAGTGACTGTATTTGATAGTCCTGAATTTGAAGAACTATCGGAGTTCTATTACTAAAACTGAGAATGAGACTGTAACTGTGGGAGAATTTATCAAACTGATATGCCCCAAATCTAAACTAGTGGGGTCCAATCTATAAACCCAGCTGGAAGGGTGTCAGTATCATGCAACAGGTAAAGAAAACTGCTATGGAGTTAGTCCTATCTAACGGGTGACCTTTGGGAACAGTCCTATCTAGCGGGTGACCCCTAAGTATGTCGGTCCTATCTAGTGGGTAACATCTCCTACCTATGCTGGTTACATAGTTCAGGAACTTAGGGATTACTTCTAGGGATCCCAGTCCTATCTAACGGGTGAGCCCCCATCCCTAGGTTCGCTCGATGCTAAATCCTTCTCCGAACTAAATAGACACTGAACATGATTAACTGAACTGGACTAGACTAAGTTACTGAGTTTTGTTTGATGATGGAATATTTCTAAATATGTTGACTGACTAAGTTCATGGATTAAAGTTAATGGACAAAATACTAATGAGATTACTGAATTAAAGAGATTACTGAGTACTGAGTAGGACTAGTCTGATACTCAATTTACATGAGTTTTCCTGAGTCATGAAACTCATTGAAGTGTACTGATCACAGATTGACTGAGAAAATCATATAAACATGATATGGCTCTAAGCACACAACTATATTTTTCAGGTACAAATACCCCCAGGACTGGAAGGAAGGAACTTACAAGACATGAAAATTCTTGAATACATAATCAAGATCAATAATTCATAATACACTAACTTGGGGATTTCATACAGCACATGGTTATCATAGTCTTTTTTCATGGATAAGAATGCGAACATTCATAACATAATTCTATACTTTAACAGCATGAGCATTCTATAAATATAGGCAAGACACAACATTAACATGGGGACAATTTAAGCATAAAAGAGTGGTATGCATTTATCATGTAGGTCATAATTTAGCTACTATGCATAGTTTTAAGTCTCTTAAGCCTTTTTTCAAACACCTTGCATACACCAATTAGGGTATACGTATGATCATCAACTTAACAATCTTTAACCATCAAATTCATGGATTTCAACTCTTATAATAGCGTAGTTTCATAGAAACACATAAAAGTCCAACTTTGGAATCATTCAACATTAACAACATGGTTATAAACAACCCACAACATAAACATCATAGTTATATTGATAAAATAGGATTCTTGAGATTCATGGATGAAAGGAATCCATGAATGAACACATTGCATACCTTAGTTTGTAAAAATACAAAGATTGATGAAGAGAATTCTTGAACTTGAATTTTCTATGAAGAACAATAGCTTTTTCTTAAGATGATTTTGTGAGAAGAGAGTATATTTTGGTGTAAACGAGGGTTAATTCCCTGTTTAGGAGTATATATATGGTGGTAAAATGACCAAATTAATCCTCAGTACATGGACGTGGAATGTAGGAAATTGGTCTAAGGCGATCCCCGGGGCGGCGCCTTTCCTAGTCCACAGGGGTAGCCAGGGCAGCGCATTACTATAGCAGTGCTAAAGAAAGGGCGACTCCCTGCCTGGAGCCGTGCTCTAGAATGGACAATGTGAGCAGATCGTCCTGATCTACTGGTTTGGAAATCCAAGCATTCCCTTATGCTATCAAAAAATTCTGAAACTTACCCGAGATGTACTACGACCTTGCCCCATCACAATACAACTTGAAAATTAAAAAATAAAGGTTAGGAAGGTTATCAATTATATCCCTGAAGTTTGGAGGTTTGAAATAAGACTAAGTCTTATACACTTAGCTAAAATTTTCTAAGTGTTGGAGCTTTTGAAGAGCCTAAAGTGCTGAAATTTTGACATATGAATTTGCAGGATCTTACAATGATAATCCTCTCTACGGTAATATACAAGAATATCATCGATAAAGAATATAACAAACGTTTCCTAATACTATTTGATGACTTGGTTCATCAACTCCTTGAAGGCTGTTGGGGCATTTGTTTGTTATCTAGAAGGACATGACTAGAAACTTAAAAATATAATAATGGGTTCTGAAAACTATCTTTGAACTATCATATTTCCTTACTCTAAGCTATTTATAGCCGTATCTAGGGTCTATCTTTGAGAAATAACTTGCACTTTATAGATGGTTGAATAATTCAGAAATCCTATGAAGTAGATATTTGTTTTTGACTTTGACTTTATTCAGCTGGCGATAGTCAATTCACATCTGCAAAGAACAAACTTTCTTTCGCATGAATAGGATGGGAGCACCCTATGGAGAGACACTGGGCCTTATGTAACCTTTATCTAGGAGGTCTTTAAGGTTCTATTTTAACTCTTTAATCTCTACTAGATCCATACAATATAAAGGAATAGAGATAGGTTAAGTATCTGGAAAACATCAATACCGAATTTTATTTCCCTATCGGGAGGTACCCCTAGCAACTATTCAGGAAAAATATCAGGAAACTTATTGACTACAAGGACTGACTGAACTGTTGAAGCCTTAGACAGTGTCTTTGACTCATACTAAATAATAGATGCACTCTTTTGAGATCAACTTTCTAGTTTTAATATAGGATATGAAATGACTCTTTGGAGACACTAAATTACCTTCCCACTCAAAGACTCGCTCATCTGGAAACTAAAACTTCACCACTCGGGTGTGATACTATATGGATTCATAGCAGGAATGGAACCAATACATACCAAGAATACAATTAAAGTCAACCATTTCTAATTCTATTAAGTCTGCTAACATGATTTTTTAAAGAACAGTAACAGGACAATTTTTATAAACTCATTTAATAGTAACTGATTCACCCACTTGGTAGACACTAAGAAGGTCTTAGGGATCTTTTCGCGACCTATCTTGAAATTTCCTGCAACTAGTAGGGTCAAATAAGAGAAATTTGACCCTGGGTACAACAACACATAAACATCAAGATGAATTACATAAATATTACCAGTAACAACATCTAGTGAATCCTCCTTCGCCTGACAGGATGGTAAAGCATAAAACTAATTCTAGCACTGACCACCACCAGTATTGGATGATGTGCCCTGAGAAGGGACTGGGCAACCTAGAGGAGCTGGTGCTCTAGTAACCTGAGTCTGGGAAAACATCCATGTTTCCCTGCTTAGCCAGCAGACACTCTTAAATTCCATGACCTAACTTACCACAACCATAACAACCTTTCTTTCCTAACAAACACTCACCAAGATGATTCTTACAACACTTACACATAGAGGATAACTGGGCTTTCCACTCGCACTATTCTGAGATACGCACATAGAAGTCTTACCCTACTTCTCCCATATAGCTTTGGGAGTGGGAGAACTAGCTAAAGATGGTGCTGGAAAAGATGAATATTTCTTAAACTACGAATGATATCCCCCTCTAAACCTTGTCAGGCCATACTCAAACTGCCCAATTGTAGCCTTCTAATTTCCCCACTTTCTCTCTTTCAACCTTTTTACCTCAATCTATTGAGCATGAATCCTCAACCTAGAAAGATCCATGTCACCAATTATGAGTCAGCCCTATACTTCTTTAATACCAAACTATATACTCCAGTAACAAACTTACTCATACTCGCCCTACGGTCATCCATTGTATCAATAGCATACTTAGACAACTGGTTGAACATAAGGCGGTACTATGTCTCTATCATTGAGCCCTACCTTAGATTCACAGACTCCTCCATCTTAGCTTCTCTCATTTCATGAGAAAAGATCCTGTCTAGAAACGTGAAACACCTTCCAACTCATAGAACTGCATTCTTACTTCTACCATTCTTCCACATAACAACACAATTATAGGCTACATCCTTTAATCTATAGGATGCCAACTCTATACTCTCCTCTTTGGAAACATGCATAATCTGGGTGATTTTTTTCACCTCATATAAATAAAGATGAGGGTTCTCACCTACTTTTGACCTAAAGAACTCTGGAGGATTCACTCTCATAAAGTCTTAGATTTTTGCTGCTGCTAAATTAACATTCTGCTAAAGTGAGACTGCCAACTGATGGTTTCCCTAAACATTGGCAGTCACAGTTTAGGCTAATGCCTAAAAGGCAGCTCAAAATTCAGCATGGGATGCATTCTCATTTAGAAGGTTCGCAGGCTGGAGAGGCTAGTTATTATTTTTGTGGGCATTAGCTTGACAAGGAGGCATATTCAAATATCACATAAGAGCATGAGTTAGAAGAAGAAAGAGACACTGTAAGCATGATAGATCATGAAAGAAATAGATGATTTCTTAAAAATGTCTCATAGCCTCTCGATCATAAATATGGCGCACTGCACATCCATGATCAAGAATCTATGTAACGCGGCTTGTCTGACTCCCTAGAATTCTTATAACCTTAGTATCTAATACAATGTTTGTACTGCCCTAAAAATGGGTTTCAAGAAGTCACACAGCGCTCAAGACTATGAGTTGTCTTAAGCTATCCCTGTAAGCCTTCTACTAAATCTAAAGATTATAATAAAGAAATATAGACATATAAACAAAGTTAAAAATTATAGAATTCTATAAGGGATAAGCTGAAACTGTATAAATATAATATCTGAAAATACTAAACATAAGAGTCTGATCAATCAATATTGAAAATTTGATTCATATATAGCAGTCTGAAAAACCTCTACTACTAATGCTAGAGAGTCAGTGTGACAATCCCACTGCTAACTTGAACTATCTGAAAATACTAAATCATCTATACTAATAAGATGAAAAATTGAAGGACAAGGTCCCACCTTATGAGAACTCACCAACTGTTGGGATGCAGATAGAGATGCACCAAATCACTCACGCTACTTAAACTGAGCATATAAACCTACATTATTAGAGAATATAGAACATAGATATATATATTGATCAGTACTTCTTAAATGTACTGAGTTTATGAGGGTGAATACACAAGTAAATCAATATTTCAATATTATTATAAATTTGTAATAAAATGCATTCTTAATGTATATGACTCACATAAGATGGAATACCAAGAAAAAAAACTGAAAATCATAATCATGCATTGAAATACATGTTACATAGATCTAGTGGGTCATAACATTTAGTTTCTAAAAGATGTGCTAGTATTCTATCTTTAAATTATGTGGTCTAAGTGTAGAAAGAGCTTACTTTTGCATCAGTAAACTAAAATCAAAAATCTCATAGCTAATGTCATATACAAAGCAATATTCGAATAAAACTGTAAGCCTTTACACTTAGTTTTTAAAAGTATTTTTGTTATTCTTTACTCTATTCTATAAGATATAGGGGGTTCTTCTAACCGATATAAACTATGTGACCTATCATTGTGTCCAACGTCTAGTTCCTTTTTGGGAAAACCTCATATTGAGGAGAGATGTCATAGTTTTGCCAAGGAGTATAAACTAATTTAAGTGATCACATCTGTATCTGTCATCCATATAGAAATAGGAATAATCTGACAATCTAAACCTACATTGGCTCGCAGTTCTAGGCATGTAAACCCACCCAACTCGGTGCAAAATACTACTTCCTTTAATCGTTATGCTCATTCTGTAGGAAATCTACTTTAAAACTAGTATAAATGGTTTATAATGAAAACCAACTATATATCTGTTTATTTAAACTTTAACTAAAATTGTAAAATGGATTCAATGTCTAAGCTGGGATCAAAAGATCAAATCTTTATTAAAAATCTGAAACTAGCTAGTCATGGGATGCTTAAAAAATAGTCATTCTAGAAATATCAACACTCGAAATAGAGCTTAATAACCCACACGTCAAATTCTTGTCAAATCATCATCAATTTCATGTTTGATAATAGAATATTTATAATTAAATTCTAAATCCATAAATTACTGTAATGCACAATAAAATATGAAAGTGGTCATGCAATTCAAAATCTAAATTACTTAAAATATAATAATCTTCAAATAGAAATATTTGGGTATGAACATTAAACTGTATCCCTATTTGTTCTTTTGAAGAAAGATCTATGAAGTTCTACAATTTGGAATCCTTAATTTTGAGCTTTTTTAGAAATAGAATGGTGGAATTTGGATTTCTTGGGGTTTACGTTTTGAGGTTCTATGGTTTCTTGGAGAGTGATTTGATGAATAATGGGTATAATGGCTTAGAATAGGTTTAATATTGTGTTTTCATGAATTGGAGTCTTGGGAAAAGACTATACTATCCTTTGAAAACCAACTTTGGAAAACTGGAAGCTGATTTTGGCACTCGACGCGATACGGTACCATACAGGATGAAGGACAAGTACCATTTTGAACTACGGCGTGACACAGTGAAATTGCGTCAGTCTTATAAAAAAGGGAAGATCCCCATTTGGTCCGTCACCGCGATGCACTGAAATCACGTCGTTTTACTGTAAAGAGTGGAAACTGGAGCTTTACCATGATGCGGGCTAATCGTGATGCTCCACTAGAAATTAGGTAACTGCTAATTTATCCTTAGCCACGATGCAGTGTTTATCACTAGGGCCTACTACTTTAACAAAAATCTCCATAACTTCTCAATTGAGTATCAGATTAAGCCAAAATTGGTATCATTAGAAAGTTTATTCAATTATCTACTCATTTGTGGGTCTAGATCTAGAAAACTCCACATCAATAAAGTGTTTTTTATTCTCAAATTTTACCCTTGAAATTCTAAAAGCTAAACTAAGCTAAGAAAAGTATGGAGTATTACAACATGACTCTACTGAAGCAGCTTTTTAGACTCCCTATGACACTATAACACCTTATTCACTGATACCATGTTTTGTCATGACCTGAGGCTACCCCCTAATCATGATAATTGTGCTTGCGGTCATAAGTAACCACAAGCTTTCAATTGAGATGGTACCTGCTGTTTGAATTGATAATAAAAAACATAAGCGGATGAACAACTAATAATACCATAAGGTTTTAAATACTAAAACATAACTAATCATAAAACTGAATGTCTAAAGATATACTAAAAAGACTAATAAGCAATTGATAAACTAACTAACTATTTGAATGTCTGAAAAACCTTTAGAAAACTGTCTATGGAGTTAATGAGACAAATTGCCAACTAACTCCGACTTAATAGAAATACTAAACTACTAAAATAAACTGAAATGAAAATAATACTGCCATCGATAGATGAGGACTCACCATGACTACTATTGTTGATATGCTAAACTGTCTAAGTGTAGTCAGGAAATTATGCTACAAAACCTATGATATTTGAAATCAAAGCTCAAAGAAAAGTATATGGTCAGTACTTTGATTTTATTGGTATATGAGATAAGGTTAGGCTGTAGTGCAGGGGTTAACTATGTATAAAATAATTACTGACTAAATAGCATAAGAAAACAAGATATGCATTCATGAAAACTGAAATATTGAGAATAAAAGACCAAGCATATAACATTTTGTAAATAATCTGCAAACTAAATTACAAAAATATGATAGTTAAATAAATGATAATCTGTATTCTTTGGTTGGACAACCTAAATTGAATTCAATATTAAATACTAAACTAAAATTATAGGAGTTATCATCTAATCGGCATTACCTAAAATGAGCTAATAGGGTACCAACCAATATTTTAAGACCCCGTAAAGTTTACTTGTCCTTAACGTCCCCAAAAAAATTGAAATAAACTTAACACTTAGAAGTTTAGCTAGGTGATTCAACACTAAGTTTATTTTTCAAACTTCAAACTTTGTTAAAATATTTTGTGACCTTCCCGATCTCTATTTCTTATTTTTTTTTGTTTCGTTGTGATGGAGCAAGGTCATATTACATGTCGGGTGAGTTTTGGAATTTTTAAACGAGCTTAAGGGAATATTTTGATTTAACATACAGTAGCTAAAGGCTACAAGAGAGGCCACCCAGCCTAAAAAAGGCTCTAGGCAAGGCGCTGCCCTACTTAGAAAAGGCTCTAGCCTAGGCACCGCCTTGGCCTCAGCCTTTTTGCCCAGTTTTCAACTTTTTTTCTCCGTCTCATTAAGGGTAATATGGTATTTTTCCAACCACTTATCCTCTATTACACGGGATTTAAACTCTAGAATACCAAAATAGAGTCACTTTCATCAAAATCTACCAAGAACATAGCTTAGGGTTTTTACAAATAAGTTAGGAGAACTCTAGATTCAACCGTAGCATTATGTTAATTTTTCAAGATTCTGAATTCCCATTTCGATGGCTACAAGAAGCACCCTTTAATTTCAAGAATGGAGTCCCAAAGTCAAGAGTTCAATCAAAGCATTAAGTTTAAGGTATGTGGGGTTTGAACAAGAATACACTTTCGTTCTTATGCCCAAAGGTTTTGGTATTTCTTAAAGAATTTTGTATTTCCAAGATGAATTTGTATTATTTTTCTATATTTCAAGTTAATGAGATTATGGAAATTGTTTAAGCCTTGAGTTTCATGATTTTCTTATTTAATTATAATCTAAGTTGAGATTTCATGATATAAATTTAATAATCCTATTTTGATAATATGTTTTCAAGAATCTTTAAGATTTGTTGCCATGAATTGAGCCTTATTGTGAAATTGTGATATTTTAAGAATGAAGTATTGATATCCTTTATTTTGTTTCAAGAAGTGTACTTATATCTTTTTTGATTTTCTTATGAACATTGCTTTTGTAAGATCTCACTTCTTATAACTTATAATAAGCTCTGACAGACAAAGGACTAAA
Organism: Capsicum annuum; assembly: GCF_002878395.1. Classification (NCBI taxonomy): domain Eukaryota; kingdom Viridiplantae; phylum Streptophyta; class Magnoliopsida; order Solanales; family Solanaceae; genus Capsicum; species Capsicum annuum. Next base: position 124,903,597 of record NC_061116.1, read on the forward strand.
GACAAAGCCTTTTATGTATAATCCTGCTTTAACATTTTTGGTACGGATTTCTTCTCATTCCATCTGTTCTGCTAGCTGGTGTCGCCTTCTCTCTTACTTATATATTTTATGTTGTTGATATTTTAAAGCTTTGATGATAAGTCTATTAATATTTCAAGGAAAACATTAAGTATTACCCTAAGCTAAGAAGGAAATCCACATATTTTTTATTGAAGATAAAGGGAAGCATATTGGCTCCCATCACATGTTATTAAATTATTTAAGGTGGGTTTTTCTTAAAAGTTCTGAGCTTAACTAAGGGAGCAGTATTTAGCACCGAGTTGGACTTGATTCCAAGCTCTCATGCCCTAGAACTACGTGCCCCTATAGGTTTCTGAATTAACACAAGTAGGTTAAGCTAGTGATCACTAAAAGGTTAAAGGTTCTACTCCGATGGCAAGGATAGAACAACTCTTCCAAATGTGGCCAAGATGTTGGAATCTATTTAAGCTCACATGATTTATTTCGGTTAGAAGAAACTTCCAAGTCCATAAGAGTCCAAAGTTTCCTAAGTTTCAAAGTAATCCTCCATTTATTTGATATAAAATTATCTATATATATGTACTTTGAAATGCTATGATTTTAAGATTCCTAAGGTTCTCAACTATCATGATTTCTAATGTTCCAAAGAAGTTTCGTGTTTTCATAATATTTAAAGTTTATATCCTTAAAGTTGTTGTTTTAAGACTTTGAGCTAATTTAAAAGTTGAGAGTAAAGAAGAATGTATATTGAGAATACAGTGTAATGACTCATGTAATTTACCTTACATATTTTCCCCCTTCGTGATTATGATGATTTTATTCAAGCTATCCGAGTAATCTATTATAGCATACATGTTTAATTTAAAGACTTATGATATCTATTATTTAATTACACACACCCCCATATGCTCGGTACATTCCTATGGTACTGATTTATTTTGTCATAATCTAGGTTTAGCTACTCAGTCTCATAAGCAACAGTTATATTCAAGTGCATTGGTCTACTCCTCTACAGTTGGTGAGTCCTCATGGTTCAAGGACCAAGTATTCAGATTTTCAGCTTTATTATGAGATTTTTATTTCCTTTTATTTGACTATGAGTAAGCTGGGGATCTGTCCCAATGACTCTCTAGTTTGTTTGAGTAGTAGAGGCTTTTTGGACTAGCTGAGTAGATAAGTCATAGGCTTGTAGTATTTTGTTATTAATTTAAAATTTATGCGTATTTTAGTTATAAATTATATGAGAGATTCTTTTATTTGCCTTAATTATCTTGACGTAAGTATTTAAAGTTAGTAGAAGGCTCAAAGGGTTAGCTCATGGCAACTTGTAGCCTTAAGCACCGTGTGACATCTCAAGACCCATTTTCGGGCTATTACAAACTTTATATTAGATCCTAAGGTTTAAGGAGTCCTAGGGAGTCTAAAAATCTTCATTAAGTAGAGTCTTGATCATCGATGTGTAGTGCGCCACATCTATGAGCAAGAGGCTACATGATGTTTTAGAAAAAAGTCATTTCTTTCTTTCAGAATCTATCGTGCCTACTGTTGTCTCCCTTGGCTATTAATTCGTGCTCTCTTATTTCATAAAATGCTTTCACAAAGAGCGAATGCCCATAGAAATAACAATGAGCAACCTTAGCCGTCGATCCTCTGAATGAAATTGTGTACCATCCTGAGTTTGGGCAGCTTTTCAGGCGCTAGCCTAGGCAGTAACTATAAATGTTCAAGCTAATAATTAGGTTGTGGTTCCATAGCAGTAGGGAGGTGATTTAGCTACTTTAAGGATTTGTGATTTTATAGGGACAAATTTGCCAGAGTTCTATGGGTACAAGGTAGGTGAGGACCCGCAGTTATATCTTGAGAAGGTAAGAAAGATCACACAGGTGATGTATGATTTTAAGGAAGAAAGTGTTGAGTTGGCATATTAAAGGTTGAAAGACATTGCTTATGATTGGGTTGTTGCATAGAGGAAGAATAGAGGGGAAGGTGATGCTCTCGTTACTTGGCAGGTATTCCAAGATGCATTCTTGGATAAGTTCTTTCTATTGGAGATAAGGGAGGAAAAAATAGAGGAGTTCATGAACTTAAGATAGGCTCTATGACTGTTAAGAAGTACTTCTTGAAGTTCAACCAATTAGCCAAATATGCTTCGGATTTGATTTCAGACACCCATACTAGTATGAGTAAGCTCTTGACAGGTGTTTCTGGTCTGGTGTTGAAAGTGTACAGGACTGCAATGCTAAATAGGGAGATCTATCCAGATTGATGATATATGCACAGCAGATAGAGGCAGATAAGCTAAGGGAAAGAGATAGATTGAGGAGAAACAAGAGAGATAGATTCGAGCAGCATGAGTATAGTCAGGCTAGATCCTATGAAGGTAACCGCCATCAGTTTTAGAGCTGTTCATCTATTCCAACACCATCATCATCTAGTTCTCTCACACCTAGAGGTAGGTAGGAGTATAAGAATAGACCTTCTATATCCAGATCCCAGAACGACGTGAGTAATAAGCCTTATTATCCCTAGTATGCTAAGTATGGAAGGACCTATCTAGGTGAGTGTTTAGCTGACCAGCAACGTTGTTTTGGTTGTGATAAGTTGGGCCACAGACTTAGGTAGTGTTCGCATGCCAGGCAAGGTAACCATGATGTTCGCCCTCAGACTCAAAATTCTAGTGCCCCAGCTCTTGTAGCCCATTCAACCCTTCCTCAGGGCGCTTCTTCTAGCGCTGATGGCAATCAGTGCCAGAATAGACTCTATGCTTTACCATCTTTCCAGTAGTAGGAGGATTCTCCCAATGTTATCACTAGTATACTTCATGTATTTCTTTGATGTTTATGTATTGTTGGACCTTGGGTCAAGTTTTTATTATGTTGGTGGTTGTGAATTTTAGGATGAGTCCTTAAAATATCTCTGAGCCTATTCTAGTCTCTACCCCCGTCGGTGAGTCTATTATTGCTAAGAAAGTGTATAAAAATTATACTATTAATGTTTTTCATAGAGTCGTATTTGTTGATATGATAGAGTATATATGGTAGATTTTGATCTTATGATTGTTATAAACTGGCTTCACTTTTGTTATGCAATTATAGACTATTGTACCCGTGTGGTTGAGTTTTGGGTTCCTGGTGAACCAGTTTTTGAGTGGTCTGGAAATTCGGTATCTCCTAAAAGTCATTTTATTTCCTATCTTAAAGCCAGAAAGCTAATCTCCAAGGGTTGCATTTATCATTTAGTTAGATTTAAAGATACTAAGGCTGAAACTCCAACTATTCATTCAGTCAACATTGTTAATGAGTTTTTTGATGTTTTTTGGAATATCTCCCTGGGTTACCTCCCTATAGAGAGATAGAATTTGGGATTGATCTTCTTCCCGACACATAGCCTATTTTCATTCCTCCTACCATATGGCACCCACAGAACTTAAGGAGTTGAAAGAGAAACTGAAAAATTTTCTAGACAAAGGTTTCATAATGCCCAGTGTTTCTCCTTGGGGCGCACCTATTTTGTTCATGCAAAAGAAAGATGGTTCTTTGCGTATGTACATTAACTATCATCATCTTAATAAAGTCACTGTCAAAAACAAATACCCACTTTCCATAATTGATGACCTATTTGACCAATTGCAAGGTGGGAGTTACTTCTTAAAGAGAGACCTTCGATTCGACTATCATCAACTCAAAGTAAGGGACTGTGATATCACGAAGACAACCTTCCGAACCCGGTACGATCATTTTGAGTTTCTAGTCATGTATTTTGGGCTAACCAATGCCCCAGCAGCTTTCAGGGACCTTATAAATCGAGTGTTCAGGAAATATCTTGATATGTTTGTCATAGTGCTCATAGATGATATTCTTGTGCACTCCTAAAGAGAGGATTACCATGCAGACCATCTCTGAATTGTCTTGCAAACTCTTAGAGATGATCAATTTTTTGCGAAATACAATGAGTGTGAGTTTTGGCAAAGGTCCTTGGTTTCTTTGGGTTATATTATTTCTTCTGAAGGCATTAGACTTTATCCATAATATATAGAAGCTGTAAGAAATTAGCCTGGACCTATCTCTCCATCTAACATTAGAAGTTTCTTGGGTCTAGTTGGCTATAACCATCGTTTTGTTGAAAGTTTCACTTTTATTGTGTCTCCTAGGTTGACCCAAAAGAAAGTTAAATTTCTTTGGTCAGATTCTTGTGAGAAGATTTTTCATGAGTTGAAGACTTACCTCCACCCTTGTGTTGACTTTGCCTAATGGTACAGATGGTTTTATGGAGTATTGTGATTCTTCTAGAGTTAATTTGGGTTGTGTGTTGATGCGGAGAGGTAAGGTTATAGCCTATACCTCTAGACAGTTGAAACCCCACGAGAAGAATTACCCAACCCATGATCTGGAGTTAGATGTTGTAGTGTTTGCTTTAAAAATCTAGGGACACTACCTTTATGGTGTTTATGTTAATGTGTTTACTGACCACAAAAGTCTACAGTATGTGTTTACTCAGAGGGAGTGGAACCTTAGACAGATAAGGTGATTAGAGTTGCTAAAGTATTATGATATGAGCATGTTATATCATCCGTTCAAGGACAATGTAGTGGCGGATGCCCTTAGCAGGTTGTCTATAGGTAGTGTGGCAAATGTAGAGAAAGATAAGAAGGAGTTAGCTCATGAGGTGTATCGCTTAGCCAGATTGGGAGTTGGGCTGTTTGACTCTGCTAAAGATACTATAGGGGTTCAGATTATTTTTGAATCCTCTTTAGTTTCAAAAGTGAAGGAGAAGCAAGACAGGGATCCTAGTTTTGTCAGGCTGAAGGAGTCAGTTAAGGACCAAAACATAGATGTTTTCTCCCAAGGGGGATATGGTGTGTTAAGATTGCAGGATAGATTGTGTGTTCTAGGTGTAGATGATCTGAGGCTGAGAATTATGGTTGTAGAGCATAGTGCGCAATATTCCATTCATCCCAACGCTACTAAGATGTACCACGACATGTGGGAAATCTATTGGTGAATTAGTATGAAAAAGGATATGGTGGATTTTGTGGAAAGTTGTGAAACTTTCCAACAGGTTAAGGTAGAACACCAAAGTCTTAGTTGTAAGATGTAGGAGTTTATTATTCCCACTTAGAAGTAGGAAGAGATAAATATGGATTTTGTGACTGGGTTACCTCTTTCGCGTTGTCGTCATAATTATATTTGGGTGGTTTTAGACAGGCTAAATAAGTCAGTGTATTTCTTACCTATGCATACATCTTATACAGCTGAGGACTATACAAGATTGTATAATCAGGAGTTAGTCAGATTTCATGGAGTTCCCTTGTCTATTATTTTGGATAGGGGTACTTAGTTGACTTTTGCAGTTCTGGAAAGCTTTTCAGATGGCTCTTGGTACCCAAGTGCATTGAGTTCTGATGATTTGAGTTCTGCTTTTCATCCAAAGATGGATGGCCATGCTTAGAGGACCAAGCAAAATTTGGATGACATGTTGAAAGCATGTACTCTTGATTCTAAAGGTAGTTGGGATGAGTATTTACCATTGATAGAGTTCGCTTATAACAATAGTTATCACTCTAGAATTCGGATGGGCCCATTTGAGATTTTGTATGAGAGTAGATGTAGATCTCCCTATGTTGGTTTAAAGTGGGTAAAGCTACTATAATTCATCCTGATGCAGTATTTGATGCTATGGAGAAGGTGAGATTGATTAGAGAAAGATTAAAAACTATGTAGAGTCATCAGAAGTCATATGTAGACATGAGAAGAAGGTACCTTGAGTTCGAAGTTAATGACTTGGTATATTTGAAGATTTCACCCATGAAAGGGGTGAAAAGGTTTGACAAGAAGGGGAAGCTTAGTCCCCATTATGTTGGCCCTTATCGAATTCTAAGCAGGGTTGGAAAAGTAGCCTATGAGATTGAGTTGCCTGCAGATTTGTTAGTTGCTCATCCGGTCTTCCATGTTTCCTTGCTTAAGAAGTATATTGGTGATTCCGTGGTAGTAGATCCTTCCGAGAACGTTCATATTCAGGACAGTCTTTCATTTGATGAGATTTTGGTTGAGATCCTAGACCACCAAGTCCATAGACTAAGGAACTAGAGGTTCCATTGGTCAAAGTATTGTGGTAGAATCAGTCTGTGGAGAGCGCTACATGGAAGCAGAAGATAATATGCGAACCAAGCACCCGCACCTCTTATCCGCAAGTTCAGAACAAGCAGAAGGTATCGTTCTTTCTTAATTCTATCACTTTCTAATAAAATTGCAGATGTATTGTCATTCCTACTATGAGTTTTTGCATTCTATGAAGTGTCCGAAAGTTTAGAAAGAAGTAGAATTAGTTTAGCAAGTTGTTTCAGCTATATTCCCTCAGTTTTCTCCATACTCTTAGTCTAACGAGTGATATTCGAGGATAAATATTCCCAAGAGGGAGATATTGTAAGACCCCATAAAGTTTCCTCGTCATTAACGTCGCCAAACAAGTTAAAATAAGCTTAAGACTTAGAATTTTAGCTAGGTGATTCAACATTTAGTTTATTTTTCAACCTTTAACCTTTGTTGAATCATGTGGCAAAGTTTATTTTTAAACCTTCGGCCTTTGTTGAATTATGTCGCGACCTTACCGACCTCTGTTTCTTGATTTTTTTATTTCATTGCGATGGATGTTGGTCATAGTATATGTCAGGTGAGTTTCAAAATTTTTAGACGAGCTTAAGGTTGCACTTGGATTTTAGAAAAAGTAGCTAAAGGCTATAGGTGGGCACCGCCCAGCACGAAAAAGGCTCTAGGCAAGGTGCTGCCCTTCTTAAAAAAGGCTCTATCTTGGGCGCCGCCTTGGCCTCAACCTTTTTTCCTAATTTTTAGCTTATTTCCTCCATCTCATTATGGGTAATGTGGTATTTTTCCAACCCCTTATCCTCTCTAACACGGGATTTAACCTCTAGAATATCAAAATAGGGTTACTTTCATCAAAATCTACCAATAACATAGCTTAGGGTTTTTACAAAGAAGTCAGGAGAACTCTAGATTCAATCATAGATTTTCATTAATTTTTTGAGATTCTGAATACCTGTTTCGAGGGCTACAAGAAGCACCCTTCAATTTCAAGAATAGAGTCCCAAAGTCAAGAGTTCAATCAAAGATTCAAGTTTAAGATATGTCGGGTTTGAACAAGAACACTCTTTCGTTCTTGTGCCCATAGGTTTTGGTATTTCTTAAAGAATTTTGTATTTCCAAGATGATTCGTATTATTTTGCTATATTTCCAATTATGAGATTTTGGAAATTGTTTATGCCTTGAGTAGCATGATTTTCTTATTTAATTATGATCTAAGTTGAGAGTTAATGATACAAATTACATATTCCTATATTGATATCATGTTTTCAAGAATCTTCATGATTTGTTGTCATGAATTGAGCCTTATTGTGAAATTGTAATTTTTTTTAAGAATAAAGTATTGATATCCTTTGATTCGTTTCAAAAGGTGTACTTATATTTCCATGTTGTTGAGATTTTAAAGTTTTGATGATAATTCAATTAAGATTTCAAGGAAAAGATTGAGTTTTACCCTAAGCTAAGAAAGAAACCCACATCACTTATGATTGAAGAAAAAGTGAAGCATATTGGCTCCCATTACATATTGCTAAATTGTTTAAGGTGGGTTTTTCTTAAAAGTTCTAAGCTTAAGTAAAGAAGTAGTATTTAGCACCGAGTTGGGCCTGATTCTAAGTTCTCATGCCCCTGAACTACGTGCCCCCATAGGTTTCTGAATTACCCCAAGTGGGTTAAGCTAGTGATCACTAAAAAGTTAAGGGTTCCACTCCAATGGCAAGGATAGAATAGATCTCCCTAACGTGGGAAAGATATTGGACTCCATGTAAGCTCAAATGGTTTATGTTGGTTAGAAAAAACTCCCAAGTCCATAAGAGTCCAAAGTTTCATAAGTTTCAAAGTAATCCTCCATTTATTTAAGATAAAAGTATCTATATATATGTACTTCGAAATGCTATGATTTTAAGATTTCTAAGGTTCTCAAGTATCATGATTTCTAAGGTTCAAAAGAAGTTTTGTGTTTTCATAAGATTTAAAGTGTATGTCCTGAAAGTTGTTGTTTTAAGAATTTGAGCTACTTTACAAGTTGAGAGTAAAGAAGAATGTAGATTGAGAATATAGTGTAATGACTCACGTGATTTACGTTACATATTTTTTCCCTTCGTGATTATGATGATTTAATTCAAGTTGCGTGAGTCATCTATTATAGCATGCATGTTTTATATAAAGACTTGTTATATCTATTATTTAATTACATACACCCCCATATGCTCGATAAATTCCCAAGGTACTAATCCACACACCAATGTGTGGGCTACATTTTCTCATAATGTAGGTTCAGGTGCTCAGTCTCAGCAGCGACAGTGATATTCAAGTGCCTTGATCTACTCCTCTACAGTAGTTGAGTCCTCATGGTTCGAGGACCGAGTATTCAGATTTTCAGCTTTGTTATGAGTTATTTATTTCCTTTCATTTGAGTATGATTTAGTTGGGGATATGTCCCAATAGCTCTCTTTTTTGGTTGAGTAGTAGAGGCTTGTCACTCTAGTTGAGCACATATGTCATAGACTTGCAATATTTTGTTATTGATTCAGAACTTATGCGTCCTTCAGTTAGACATAATATGAGAGATTCCCTTATTTTGCTTTAATTATCTTGAAGTAAGTATTTAAACTTAGTAGCAAACTCAAAGGGTTAGCTTAGGGATACTTGTAGCCTTAAGCACCATGTGACATGTCAGGACCTGTTTTCAGGGCGTTACATGTACCCTAGTTAAAAGGGTGTCAGTACCGTGCCATCGCTACTAGCACTGGCTGTGTTAATCCTAATATGGTAGGAAGACACTTTGTCAACCCTAAACAGATAGGAAGACTCATGAGATATGTGTCAACCCTAAAGTGCTAGGAAGATATCTCAACCTCTACTAGTTACGTAGTTCTATAACTCAGGGATTGCAACTAAGTGTCAAACCTTATACTGGAAGAAATGCCCCCATATCTGGGTTCGCTCGATATTGAATCCTACTCCCAATTGAATGACACTAATTACTTGACTAAACAAAGCTTAACTGAGTAAACAATTGATCTAGATAACTAGTTGTATGACAACGCTTATGGTTTATTTTAAATCATATTGAAAGTAATAAAATAGCGTAATCAACTATGTACCAGGTGTTCATTACCCTCAAACACTAAATGAAAATAACAACAACGACATATGAAGCTTTAAAAGCATAATAAAAGATCATTTCTCAAAGCCCATTATTTAGACATTTCATCAAACACATGGGAGTCATTAATTTAAACATGGGAATGGGTAAATCATATGATTGAAAACATAGTTACAATACTCAAACCATGAATTAGGGATCTAATGTGAGGATTTCAATACTTAAATCATATATGGGCTCATTCCATCGATAAACAGTTTTAATAACTTGTAATGAAAATTAATAATAACTTCATGGAGATGATTTATTATAAACATGTAAAAACTCATAATTTGATATAAAAATGGGATTCTTCGACTACATCAGTTAAAAGGGCCCATGGATGAACATCACACAAACCTTAAATGCTTTAGCTTTAAAAGAAACACAATCTTGATGTTTTTCTTAAAGTGAGCCTGACTTGGTTACTTATTCTACTATCTCCCCCTATAGCTATAAGCCAATACTTCTAAGTTTGCGGGACCCTTTTAATTAACTCTAAATTTAAATGCAACCATCCAAGAATCAAACTTAAATTCTAACACATAATATGGATATCCCTAAACCTTTAATAAACCATACTAACTTCCTCCATAGCCTACAATATCATATCTCTAAATTACACCTGCGTCATCATACTTAATTTTGAATCAATAAACATAAATTCTTGCATATAATATTTCAAGTTTTCTGGTTCAACTATCATCCAATTGACCCTAAGGATACAAAATCTATAAAATTCATATAACACTATCCCAGCTTTGCTACTACTAAACTTCTGGGTTAATGCATCTAACTCTAGATAATATGTTGTCATAGGATTTGAAGAAGTGATATGAAAGCACATCTGACCCCGAAGCACTAAGGTATTACAAGTCCATTCAATGACTGGTTTAATGGGAATTTGAAACTAGAAGACTCTATTTCTATAGTCAATTGAAGCATAGCATAAGTAGAACCAATCTATACCTAGAATAAGATCAAAATAAGTCATATTAAATCCCATGAGGTCAACTAAAGTGACATTCTGAGATACTATAATCGGGAAATTTATGTATACCCATTTGGCTCTAATAGATTAACACACAGGGGTAGACACTGACATTGACAGCTCATTATGGGGTTATAAAAAAAAGTAAGGCTCAGGGGTCTAATAAAACATACATACGAAGATGAAAGACTTGTAACGCACCTATAACCACCTTAGGAGAAATTTCCTTATCATGTCGGGAGTGGATTACATAAAATTTGTTCTGGCGTGGACCATTGGTGGCACCCTACTGAGTCAGGCGACTAGCTGGAACATGAGAGCGACTTTATTGACTATGCTGACCCACCTGTGGGTATTCTCTAACCATGTGGCCTGGCTTTCCACATTCAAAAGTCATACTAATACAAGCCTTAAACACACCCTAAGGATTCCTACCACACCTCCTACAGTACGGATTAGTACAAACACTGTTTATGCTGCACTAGGGCCTAGAGCCTAGCTCTCTATCCAGATTGGCATTCCTGAACATTGACACGGGCAAATAGGGTTGAGAATGCATGATGGAAATATGGATGGTTAGCACTATCTAACTTGACTTAAAACTACCTGTTATGGACCTCTTATTTACTGTCTCTTTCTCCCCATGCATCTCCTTCTAAATCTACTGAGTATGAACCATAAGACTAGATAGGAAAAAAACCTGCTAATTATTCTAAGCAACTACAGAATAAGATAAGGAAGTGAAATTATCTCTAAATTTGGTATGAGAGACATGCTCATTAGGGGATCTTCCCAAACGGGCAGAGGTATGGGCTGATTTCCTTTCCTTCTTTTGTTATTCTTTTTGGGAAGCATTTTCTGTAATGATATAAAGATGGATTAAAAAGAGTGATTAAATAGAGATTATTCTCATTTGCAAGACATGATAACTGAAAGTAGGGAAACTTTTCCTAAAAAATTTTATAGCCTCATGTCCATAAGTGTAGTGCACTTTACACCCATGCACATGACTCTACTCAACACTATTTTTCAAACTACCTAGGACACTGTAAAACCTTAGGCTCTAATGCTAAGTTTTTTATGAGCCGAGAATACCCCCTAGTTGAAACAATGGTTCTTACGATCACAAGTGACCACCAGTTAACCCATGAGTTAGCACCTGCTGTGAGCACTGAGTAAACTGATAATAAACAAGATATGCGGAAGAAAAATTATTATTGCCATAAGGTTTTAAATATTGAAACATAACTAAATAAAAAATTTGAATGTCTAAAGACATACTGAGAAGATTGATAATGAATTGATAAATTAACTAACTATCTAAATATCTGAGAAGCCTCTAACTGACTGACAGTTGAGTTTATGGGACAAACTCCCAAATAACTCCCACAGAATGGAAATTTTGAACTACTGAGATAAACTAAAAAGATAATAATCGTGTCCTTTATAGATAAGGACTCATCACGACTATTTCTGGTGATAAGCTGAACTATCTTACTATTTCTGGTGATAAGATGAACTATCTAAGTACAGTCAGGAAATTATACTTCAGAACCTATGATATAAGACATCATAGTGGAAAGAAAAGTATGTGATCATTACTTGGAATGTACAGGTATATGAGATAAGGTTAGACTTTAATGCAAGGTTTAATAGTGCGTGGAATAATTACTGACCGAATTGCATGAGATAACTGAGTATGAATGCATGAAAATAGAAATACTGTGAATCCAAGACCAAGCATATAATTTTTTTGAACTAATATTTAAACTAGTTTATAGAAATGTGATAATTGAATAACTAATAATCTGTATGCTTTGCTTAGGAAACCTAAACTGAATATTATAATTATTATTGAACTAAAACTGTGGGAGGTATCATCTAACTAACATGCCCTAATATGAGCTAATTGAGGTCAAATCTGTACCCTAGTGTTAAGGGTTTCAATACCGTTCCATGGGTACTAACACTGGTTGTGTCATCCCTAATCTTACAGGAAGATACTTTGTCAACCCTAAAATGACAGGAACACTCAAAAAATATATGTAACCTGATACTGATAGGAAGACATCTCAACCTATGCTGGTTACATAGTTCTGTAACTAAGGGGTTGCTACTAGGAATCACAACCTATACTGGAAGGAATGCCCCTATCCCAATGTTCTCTCAGTGCTGAATCCTCCTCCCAACTTAATAACACTGATTACTAGACTAAATAAGCTTATCTGAGCAAACAACTGATAATAATAATTAGTTGAATGACAATGCTCGTGGTTTATAGGAAATCATTTTGAAGATATTTACATTATATAAACAGCTAAGTACCTGGTGTTCATAACCCTCCAGCATTAAATGAAAATAACAATAAGGACCTAGGAAGCTTTAAAACCATAATAAAGGTTCATTGCTTAAAACCCAATGTTTAGACATTTTATCAAACTTATGAGAGTCATGAATTTAATCATTGGAATGTGTAAATCATTTGATTGAAAACATAGTTACAATAGTAAAACCATGAATTAGGGATTTAACATGAGGATTTCAATACTCAAAACATATAATGGCTCATTCCATCGAAAAACAGTTGTAATAAAAATCAATAACAACTTCATGGAGACAATTCATTATAATTATGTAAAAACTCATAATTTGATATAAAAGGGGGATTCTTGGACTACATGGGTGAAAAGGGCCCACGGATGAACATCACACATACCTTAAAGCCTTAAGCTTGAAAAGAAACATAATCTTGATGTTTTTCTTGAAAGTTCTAGGATTTGGGAACTTGATTTCTTGATTTTCTTGAAGAGAAAGTAATAAAATAGATGAACTTGGGAGATGATTATGATTTTCTTTAGAGGAAATTGGAGAATATGGGAAAATAATGCCTCAACTAAAGCTTTAATTCATGTTCTTATGAATTGGATCGATGGGAAAAGAACAAACTACCCTTCAAGGAAATAGATCCACAGCTAGAATACGGATTGAAAGGACACCACGATACGATGAAGACTCATTGCTATACCCACCACGACATGCCACTATCACAGTGAGGTTCCGAAATCAAAACCCAAATGCGACCCAATCCACATTAGAAAAATCCAAAACTTCCTCGATACATGCTCCTTACACCCCTCAACATGAACTAACTTAACAACGTATGTCTCAGGGCCTGGAAGAACTATTTAAAAATTCTATAAGTTAAGAGGCCTAAAATAAGACTAATTTCCTAATCCTTACAGAAATCTTCAGCTTTAAGCCTCTTATGCATGCAACGAGGAGCTAAACTAAGCTTAGTATAATATGGGGTATTACATCTTGACATTTCACTAGCTTTTCCCTAGTTTTCTTTCAAGAAATGGTTCCACGTTATGATATTTCTCCTCTTTCTGCATATAAGTCTTGCTTCCTACCAAATCTTGATAGAAAATTTAGCAAATAAAATAAAGCATGAAAAAATAAAAATAAAATTCTTACAAAAATATCATAAGATAAATGCATCCATCGATTCCCTAGATGCAATTAGTAAAACATGTGGTATTTTTAGAAGTTACAACTTTAAATTCTATTCGTGAAAAATTCATCAAATTAAATGAAAATATTAGAAAAATAAACGATTAATAAAATAAATGAATAATGAGCTTGAGATTTTAAGAAATCCAAAGATGGCATGCATTGTTTAATAATAATTAAGGATCTTCTAGACATTCAATTAGAGGAAACTAAGCATAAATATTAAATTGAAAGAGGACATGCATAAAATATCTTATTAGAGGCTGGACTATCCAAATATGTCCTACTTTAGTATGGAGGAATCCAAAATATCCTATTTTATGGTGAATGAACACAACATGTCCCAGTTTGGGTGGATAAATCCCAACATACCAATGTCCTATTTTAGGAAGGATAGACCCAATTTCTTCTTAAATTATATGCATACAAAATTCATCAAACTGAAAAGCAATGCTCAATAAAAGACAAATGAGTAATTAAACTTGATTTTTCATGGACTTCAAAATATAGCATATAGTTCATATCTAATTAAAATAAACAAATAATAAATGCATTTCAAAATGTTCAATAAAATACAAGTGAGCATAAATATTCAATTAAAGGCAAACATGCATAGTGTCTTATTAGACAGACTAATCTAATTATGTCTCATTTTGGGATAGACGAACCCAACATGTCATATTTTAGAGTGGATCAATCCAACATGTCCTATTTTAGGGTTGATGAATCCAAAGTATCTTATTTTAGGATGGACACACCCAAATATAATGCAAAATTTAGAATATCAAAGTAAGGTATAGAGCTTGGTGTGATTTTCTCTAATAATTTGGAGAAAACATAAAGAATAGAATAAAGAGCTTAAATAATTAATAAAAATAGTAATGAAAAAAATAAATAAATAATTAAAGAATTGCAATATGTTCAAATAAAGAAAAGCAAACATAAATATCTAATTGAAGGCAAATGTTTATAAATAGTCTTATTGAAGGGCAGACTAACCCACTATCTCTTATTTTAGGGTGGAAGAATCCAACATAGCCAATTTTAGGGTGGACTAACCCAACATGTCTCTTTTTAGGGTGGATATATCGATAGTATCATTTTTAAGGTGGAGAGACCCAGCATGTATTGCAAAAAATCTATGTAATGTCTTTGTAGTAGTGAAAACTCAAAGTGTGGTGGCTTTTGAGATAGTGATCATTAATGATGCACTGCATTAGTAACTATTCATGATATGGTACCCGTAATTTGGAATTTTCTCTTCGGTGACTTTTGTGGTTAGGAAGCTCCAACACTCAAAGAGAATTTTAAGTTTTGAAATTTAAATTACATTGTATTTTCATCATTTTTGCATTGCATTTCTTGTGTTTTGCTAAAATATGTTATCCTTCAAGAATAATCAACATCTGTAATACTTGAAGAAAAATTATTGGTATAAAAGGAAATGATTGCCTTGTATTCAACCATAAAATTCTGACTTCGAATTTGTACTCCTTGAAGTTATGGCATTGCTACGAATTTGGCTCATGATCTTAGACAAATGGTTTTCCAAAATACTAATAGGCCATCTACAAAGTTGTCTTTATTTTGGGTATATAAATAATGAAACTATATCATATTGTGACCGAACCTAGAATAGGCATCTATGTTTCCTTTTACAAATAGGAATAAGGTCCAACATAGTTCATATAAGAGTCTAAAAAAGAGAGTGGTGCTAAGTTACAAAATAGTAGCTACTATTAAAGGAAGAAAATGGAGAATAATATTCTCAGATTACAAATTAGTAGCTACTCATAAAAGAGGAAAAAGGAAAATGATAATCTAAAATTTAAAATATTATCTATTCATAAAGGATAGAAAAGGAAAATGATATTCTAAAATTACAAATTAGTAGCTATTCATAAAGGGGAGAAAAGGAAAATGATATTCTCAAATTGAAAAATGATGCCTTTATTAGTCTTCTAGAATTTTTTCCCTTTTTTCTCTTCAAATACCTTGAAGCGAACTTTGATGGATCAAATTTAACAAAAATTGGACGTTGTTTGCAACATTACTCATATTGGTTGGTGTAATACCCCGTATTTTCGTGCTAAAATTCTAACCATCGATCCTACGCGTCTAAGCTCTAATACAAATAATTTGAGTGTGAATACAAGTTTCATGATCATTATCTTAGTCTATGGAGTGGTTTAGAGGTGAAAAATATTCATAGCAATGACCTAGAACAAAGTTGAGCTAAGACCAATTGATTCATCCAAAGTTTGACATTTGATTCTACAAGGGTCAACTTCAAATATGTATATCTCTTAATATACATGGAATTTTTCATTCCAAGATCAATGAAATTTTATATAATTGAATTATCTTTCCAACGAAAGCAATTTCGCAAAAATCCGATAACTGAGCGAAGAGTTATGCCCATTTTTGTGAGAGGTAGTAAGGGTGTGCGATAGGCAATGCGGCGCATACTTAAATGTATGCAATAGGCAATGCAGCGCATATGTAAATGTATGCGATAAGAAATGCGCCACATACGTCACTTTTAAGTGCCAAAAACACCCCTATATATGTTTATAACACGGGATTTAACTCACATAACACCAAAACAAGTTTACTTTCACCAAAATTCACCAAGAACAACCTTTAGGGTTTTAACATAAAACCCTAATAGCTAGAGATTCAACCATGGAAATTCTATAATTTTTACATATTTTGAATCCCCGTTACAAAGGCTACGAGTGACATCCAAAAGTTCGTGAATAGCATTACGTCATTCGGAAAGTCATTCAAAGCTTCAAGTTTAAGGTATGTGGAGTTTTCAACAAGAACATTCTTTCATTCTTGTGCCCAAAAATATTTTTCTTTTACGAAGTTATGGATTTTTACATGTTCTATCATTAATTTTAAGCATAAATTTACACTTTACTTTGATTCTCATGAGACTATGATACTTTTGATATTTTAGAAGTGGAATTATTTGAGAATGATGATATTATTGTACAAAAATCTGAAATTTTCAGATTTTAAAGTAATTTATATATGTTTATGATGACACGCATGATTCTTGAGAGATTTTATCATGACATTGATATATGGGTCTTCAAACCCCCTTTGAAATTGTACTTTGAGAAATTATGTGCTATAAGCACAATGAGATTTGAATCCCAAAGTTAATTTTTTTTACAAAGATGTATGATTTGATATGGTTTACTACGAATTTGAATATATGAATTTTATACCTTACGATGTTTCATGAGAATGTTGATATGGTTACCTATAAAGCTGAAAATTTAAGTTTTACGTGATTATTTTTATGCTTATGTCATAAAGTATGAAACTTTGTAAGGTTTTATGGTGATATTGTTGTATGGATTTTTGGAACCGTATTTGAGTTTATTATTTTGAGAAATCATATGTTATAACTACCTTAAAAATTAAATTAGTTGAAATGATGAAGAAGCTTTGGCCTTTCGGTCGTAAAAAGGGGTGTTTTTGAACCCGAGATGAGAAAAAAAATCCACTTTTATTGATTATTATAAAAAGGGTAGCATGATGACTCCTGTTGTGAATTGTTGAAATGTTTGTTAGTGGATTTTTTTAAAAAGATCTGAGATAAGTCCGGGAGTAGTCTTTAGCACCGAGTGAGAGGTATAGCAGGATTTGGTACTTCCCTACATCTACGTGCCCCCATAGGATGTGAGCCAGAGGCTAATTTATATAGTGATCACTAGTAATTGGATTGGCGATTTAAGGTCCTACTCCGATGGCAAGGATAGGACAGCCCTCCCCAACATGGGTAAGACATTGGATTCCATGTAGCTCACATGGTTTATGTTGGTTGTAAGAGACTCCCAGTGTGTGTGTGTATTCTTCTATCTGAGATGAAAATATAATTTATTGAAAGATTGAGTTTGAGAAAGTAATTGTTTTCAAAAGATTTAAAGACTATATATATTCTAAAGATATTTGTCATGAGATTTGATTGCTTTGATGAATTGGAATTGAGATGAAGGTGAATTGAAATTTATTATGATGACTCACATGTTTCACCCGATATATTTTTGTCTCTTATGATTATGATGATTTTAAGTCGAGCTAAGTGAGTCATTTATATCAGCATGCATAATTTTATAATCTGTAATGATATTAAGATATTATTTTATATATGCATTGTACCCCCATATACTCAGTACGTTTCCATGGTACTGACCCACATATTCGTATGTGGGCTATATTTTCTCAGAATGTAGGTACAAGGTATAGTGTACATCTTCAGATCCAGTCAGTTCGTGGCATCCAGTCAGCAGGTGATGCGTCCTTTTAATTCAAGGGCTTGAGTTACTTATACAGCTTAATAAGTGATGTATTTTATTTATCCAGCCGTATTGAGTTAGGATAGTCGGGAGTCATGACCCAGCTACCTACAGTCAGTATTAGTAGAGGCTTAATAGATAGTCAGTAGAAGTTGATGTATTTCGTTTTAGTTTTTGTTGTAAAAGCAGAGTTGTAATCTTGTAAATTTAGTTTTGTATCTATCATATTCAGAAAGAGTTATTTTCTGCAGATTTGTATAGATTTATACTTTTTGTTTAGTTGCTTATGAGTTATGCCAGTAGAAGGGTTAGCTTGGGGTCACTTGTGATCCTAAGCACCGTGTGACATCTTGGGACCCAATTTTGGGGTGTTACAAACTTGGTATTAAAGCACAGAGTTCAAGTGTCCTAGGGTGTCTATGAAGCTGTGTCTAGTAGAGTCTTGTGAAACGATACAGAGATGTCTGTACTTTTCTTCGAAAGGCTATAGGGCATTTACGAAATGTCTCCATTCTTTCAAGTCTTAAATCGTGCTATACAAAAGTTCCCCAAAAACTTATACAGATTCTCATCTTACTCTAGTCAGGCCATCTCTGCCTTATTTTCAAGGTATCAGAAATAGTGAAGCTTAAATCTCTATAGATTGTTATGTTCTTGTAAGCGAGCTTGAAAAATATCCCATCAGTGCTTTTGAGTTTCGAAAACTGAAGTGCTTTATCAGGCCTATAGAAATCGTGCACTAAGCCCGAGTCAAATATGCTTTCAAATTTCTCCTCAGAATCCATAATGATAATCTATACTTCTCTATCTATGTACTGTTCTTAAGGTGACTTGTTCGGCAAGTTCCAATTTCCTCCCCAGATAATGTTCATATATTTTCTGGCAGAAGTTTCATAAAGTGGCTTGAGAGGAGCCTTCTAGTGTGTTATAAGGCCTTCAAATTTAAGTTATGCCCTCGTTCTTATGATTTATTTAACTAAGACAAAGTAAGGTGTATTCTTAGATAGTTAAATGTTGTGTGTCAAGTTTCTATCTCTTGAATTATGTAATCTTGTTATCATTATGTTTGTGAAAAATCAAAGTCTAGTGAAGCCGTGTGAGGCCTATTTTGATTCACTAGCATAGTTACTTGGTTATTCATATAATTTTCTTAATCAAAACACAAAATCAAAGTCTAGTGAAGCCGTGTGAGGCCTGTTTCGATTCACTAGAAACTTGTTGTTTATCTTGTTGTTCTGGTGTTAGTTGAAAGTGTAGGTTTATGTATAGTGACAGAAGTAGTAACGTTTAGTTGAAAGTCTTATGTTAGTTAAACTTGTGGGTTTAGAAGTGTAGTGGCAAGAATGGTGGTAAGGGGCGATTTATTGAATATGTATAGCTGAATTTTTGCTTGTGATTGAATTAGTAATAAAGTGATATACCCTTGTTTGTTAGTTTAGTGAAGTTAGATAAGGAGATTATTAGTTAAGGTGGATTGTTGTTTGCTTGAAGTATGAAAAGAGTTATTGATGATATTTGTTGTGCTAGGAAAATATAGGTTTTGATGGAAGTACTTGGTGGTTGAGTATTGTTAATTTAGGCTTTCCGGAGATTGCAAGAGGAAGTTTAGTTGAAATTTATAGAGCTACAAAAGTAATTGTAACGCCCCAAAAAAGGGTCCCAGAGCGTCACACGGTGCTTGAGGCTACGAGTAGCCCCAAGCTAACCCTTTGAGCCATTTTCATTCAGTTCAACACGAATCAACGAGGTTTCCATAAATAACCCTCAAATATCAACAGAGTAATCATCATCCAAGAATAAAAGAATTTCAGAAAGATAACAAAATATGACTTATTAGTCAACTCCCAACATCTATACTAGTCTGACAAGCCTCTAAGAAAATCAATAAAACCAGCGAGCCATTGATACATGCCCCAACTGACTCATACTCAGTTATCAAATGTAAATAATTCCGTGAAACCAATATCAGATATCACATCCTCGGAACATGAGGACTCACCACAACAAAGGATATAGAACAGCGTGCCTGAAGAATCACTGTCGAACCTAGAACTGAGCACCTGAACCTACATTCCGAGAAAATGTAGCCCACATCCGAAGATATGGGTCAGTACCATGGAAAGGAACCGAGTATATGGGGGTGTATGAAGTTTTATAAACATCATCATCATAAATATTTATAAGAAATATGCAGGATATATGATAGACTCACATAGCCCGAAGAAAATCATCATAATCATGAGAGGATGAAATAAGTATAATAACACATGTGAGTCATCATATAATTTGTCAATCACTTTCAGTTCATCAAGAATATCAATTCTCATAATGTAAATATCATTTAAATCTTTCAAAAGAATAACTTTCACAATTCCACTTTCAAATTACTTCACCATTCACCATAGACACAAGGAAACACACACACATCGGGAGATCCTATAACCGACATAAACCATATGAGCTACATGGAGTCCAACATACAAACCACGTTGGGGAGAGTCGTCCTATCCTTTCCATTGGAGTAGGACTATTGATATCAAATCCATACAAACTAGTGATCACTATATAAATCAGCCTCAGGCTCACTCCTACGGGGGCACGTAGTTCTAGGGAAGTAAGGTCGCTTTATACCTCCCACTCGGTGCTAAAGATTTCTCCCGGACTTAGCTCAGATCATTTCAAAGACAATCCACAACAAAACAATTTTAGTAATATATAAATATACATCGGGAGCCATCATGCTTCCCATCTATCAAAATCAACCACGTTGTGGATTTCTTTCACACTCGAGTTCAAAACAACTCCATTAAGACCAAAATGTCATATCATTCAAAATATCTTAAATATTCAATATCAACGTACTTATAACACACTATTTCTCAAAAAAACATAATTTCCAATGGGAATTCATGATCCAAATATCAAAATCATGATAAATATCATTCAAGATTCATGATTTATATCTCCACACATGTAAATTCATCTTTCAAAATCATAAACATCAAGATTTCATAATAATCATCATAAGATATGGTTTCATGCTTCAAATGTATAAAAATCAAATAAAAATCATGCCTTTGTAAAGAAAATTACTTTTGGGCACAAGAACGAAAGAGAGTTCTTGTTGAAAAACCCCACATACCTTGAATGATGAACGTTAGATCGATACTCATTTTTGAGATGTTAATCGTGCCTTTGAATGATGGTTCTTGGATTACTTGAACTAGGAACTTGGAATCTTGAATAAATTTGTAGAATTAATGGTGAACTTTGAAGGTTCTTGAAGTTCTTGAACTAGGAATTTGGAATCTTGAATAAATTTGCAGAATTAATGGTGAACTTTGGAGGTTCTTGAAGTTGGATGTAGGAGGTTAGGGTTTTCTTTTTAAGGGAATTTGATGAAATATAATATAGAATGCTTCTAATTGGCTTTAATATAGGGTTTGAATGGATTTTGGGTATGGGGGAATGACCAAAACGCCCCTAAAAAATCAAATAATTCTCGAATTTGTCCTTTGGTGGACTGTTTTGATAGTCTGAAGTAGATCAACCATAACTTTTTACTCCGATATCTAAATTGGATAAAACCAATTTTATTAGAAAGAGGACTCTCATATCTGTCCATTTATATATAGTATCTCACCCAGATCATTGTGTACGAGGAGTTATGGTCATTTAAAGTTGATCCAAAAATTCACTTTTGATAGGCAGAAGTAGATCAACCATAACTTTTTGCTTCTATAGAAAAATTAGATGAAACCAATTTCATTGGAAAGAGGACTCGCAGAGCTTTCCGTTGATATATAGTAGATCACCCAGATCATTATGTACAAGGAGTTATGATCATTTAAATTTGGTGAAAAAATACGCCAGGCCTCAGTACTTTTTCCTGTACGTTTTACTGTTCACTACTATTCATGGTTCGATCGGAATGTTCATAACTCGTCACTCGGGTGTCTGTTTTGGATGATCCACATATCATTGAAAATCTTATTTTATACTCTCCGCAATGGTGGGTCATAATCTAAGACATTCCACACAGAAAATTTATAATTTATTCTAGAAGATAGAACCCAACATGTTTACGCACAAAATTTCAATGAAAAATTTCTCAGGGTATTACCGTAATTTAGGTGTGAAGATGGGTAAATAGTAATGATGTGAAGAAGGAGAATGTGTTAACAAATTATGAATAAGATAGACCATATGATTATGATCGATTGTCATTGTGTACTAGTTTTTCTTAATATTGTGTGCTATAATTTTGAAGTGAGAATTGTATGTGAGATTGGGTTGTAAAACATGTTTAGCACTAGACATTAAGTTTGAACAGTTGATGGTTCAATTGTTGATGTTAGTTATTTGGAGGTGATCTAGTAGGCCTGAACAATGTATGCAAGAGTGTAAGATCATGTGTTCGTAATTAAGTATGATGTAGAGGTGTGCCCAAGGTGCTATGGGGCTGTATTATTTTTCAAGGATTATTGTATATTGTGTGGTTAGTAGTAACGTTGAGTTTCTAGGTGGAGGAAGGCTAGTTAGATAATTTATGTTGTTCTTGATAACTAAGTTAAGCAGTTATGATTGAAGATGTTGAGTCTTTTAAGTATGATGTTATTCTTATGGTTTGGGAAAAATATAAGTATAGAAGTGTGATCTTGGTAGGCTATGATTATGTTATTAGAAATATAGATATGGCTGCAAATGAGAGTGTAAGTCTTTGATGATGATTATTGAAGCTAGGAATTAAGGATGGCATATGGATGGGTTGTTCAAGAATGAAGTCGATAAGCTTGAAATTTGTTTATTCTTGTGAGTTTCACATTTATGTGTAGATAATAGAATGATGAAATTATGGATTAATCTCGAGGATATGGAGTAGACCATCATATTTAGAATACCAGCTTTGGCCTAAGGGGGAGATAGTTAGTGAAGAACTAAACCAAGTTTTGAGAATTGGATTGTGATACATGTCAATAATGAGTTTTGATGATATGGTGATCCCTTCTTACTCTGGAGTATTCCTTGGATTTCAATCATTATAACACCAAATCCATCACTTCTGGGATAAATCCATGCCACATGCCTATGCTTATACCCATCATGTATGCTCAAACCGATTCTTAGCTTCTAGCAAGTATGTAACAGCTTCACTCTGTGATTAGAATTATCTCTCATGAATCTATGAACTCCAGTCTTATGTTGAATAGCTCATGATAAATATAAACTCATGTTTCAGAGTATGACCAGTTTTTAAACTCATGATACTAGTGAAGTTCGCATTATATCATGCATATCCTCAGCTTAGATTTCTTTAATGAATCTATGCCTTTGATATTTTATTCCTCAGGACAAAGATAAGTGTGAATGTTATGTATTGTAGTTTTCGTGCTTTAGGTTCTTATGTGTTAGCCATTCGGAGACCTCTTCCTATGTTAAGATTGTGGCGATGATAGTGGATAAGCAATGGTTTAGATGTGAGAGAGTTGATGACCCTCATTAAGGAATGTTATTTATGCTTTTCTATCTAAGACTAAAGTGTGGAGTAAGATTGAGGCCAAGTCTTTGATACATGTCATGGTTAGTTAGAAATTTTATGTATGTTTTTAAAAAGAGTGCAAGATAATTGTTGTCGATAAAGCTTTAGAGAATATGTGGAGTATGCCTTTAGGGGTATTTGCCTTACAGTTATATGTGGTTTTAATGATAGGCTTGAATTTCATGTAGGGTGTAAGGTGATGTATGCAATATGCGCTAGTGAATCCATATCAAGAGTTTTGAATTAGTCATTAAAGTGGTAAGTTATGTTATGCTTAGGGTGTGAGCTCTAAGAAGATATAAAATATTGAATCGTGTAGTTTAGACTAGTATTTTGGAGTGGCATGTTGTATCTTATGATTTTTGAGTTAGTCCTGACATTGGCGAGAGGACTTAATTTACTTTAGACCTTGCAGAAGGATTTATCAGTGCCCATGTGAGAATTATGAGTTGAATCAAATGAGTATGGTATTTAAGGGGAATAGTATAGTAGAGAGAGCATTTGAGAAGTGATGCTTAGCTGCAAGTAATAAGTTGCGTTGCCTGCGGCCTAGCAATCCTATCCTAGTTTATGGGTTATATATTTATATTCCATTCTATGGAGTTATATCAATGTTGTGATTCGTTAGTCAGATGTTTTATTCAGATCAGGCCCAAATCCATTGCTTCATAATGTTAATAGAATTTCATAGAAAACTGCTGAAGAAATACTCCATTTGAGTATGGGCAGTCAATATGATCCAGTCCAAATAGCCAGTAATCTAGTTTAGCAAGCAAGGAGATAAGCTCCTATAGATTCTTAATTTTCCAGCTAGTCTTACTATCTGCAGTCTTATACGTATGTACATTCCAAGAAGCAATGTGTTTGTGTCCAATTAAATTATGAATTCAGCTCAGTTCATGCATAAATTTCAGTTTCAGATATTAAGTCATGATTCAGTTTGTACGTATCTTGTGTAGTATCACAGTCTCTTCCTAGTATTTTCATCAAATTATTATCATTCGGGGATGAACGATCCTAAGAGGGGGATGTTGTAATACCCCAAGTTTTCATATTATAAACCTCTCAACCTTTCTCATGAGATTAGATCCAGTGCAAAGTAATGGTTACTCATAAGTTGACACTCTTGTTTCTATCTTAGCCATATAGTTATTTTTCTTGAGGATTCATGCACTTGTAGACAAGTTCAGTAGCTCATTATTCTTTAGATCCAATGATTCAGTTCTATCAGTTACACATGATAACTTGAATACTAATATCCCTCTGTGTTCCAGCTTAATTATCCACATTCGAGGACGAATGTTCCCAAGAGGGAGATAATGTAATACCCCGTATTTTCGTGCTAAAATTCTAACCGTCGATCCTACACGTCTAAGTTCTAATCCAAATAATTTGAGTGTGAATACAAGTTTCATGATCATTATCCTAGTCTATGGAGTGGTTTAGAGGTGAAAAATGTTCATAGCAATGACCTAGAACAAAGTTGAGCTAAGACCAATTGATTCATCCAAAGTTTGACATTCGATTCTACAAGGGTAAACTTCAAACGTTTATATATTCTATTATACATGGAATTTTTCATCCCAAGACCTATCAAATTTTAGATAATTGAATTATCTTTCAAAAGGTACCAATTTCGCAAAGATCCGATACCCGAGCGAAAAGTTATGCCCATTTTTGTGAGAGGCAGTAAGGGTGTGCGATAGGCAATGTGGCACATACTTAAATGTATGCGATAGGTAATGTGGCACATATGTGAATGTATGCAATAAGAAATTTGCCGCATACATCAGTTCCAAATGCCAAAAACACCCCTATATATGTCTATAACATGGGATTTAACTCACATAACACCAAAACAAGTTTACTTTCACAAAAATTCACCAAGAACAACCTTTAGGGTTTCAACATAAAAACCCCAATAGCCAGAGATTCAACCATGGGAATTCTATAATTTTTACATATTCGGAATCCCCGTTATGAAGGCTAAGAGTGACACCCAAAAGTTCATGAATAGCATTACGTCATTCGGAAAGTCATTCAAAGCTTCAAGTTTAAGGTATGTGGGGTTTTCAACAAGAACATCCTTTCGTTCTTGTGTCCAAAAATATTTTTGTTTTACGAAGTTATGGATTTTTACATGTTCTATCATGAATTTGAAGCATAAATTTTTATTCTACATTGATTCTCATAAGACTATGATACTTTTGATATTTTAGAAGTGGAATTATATGAGAATGATGATATTACTGTACAAAAAGCTGAAATTTCCAGATTTTAAAGTAATTTATATATGTTTATGATGACAAGCATGATTCTTGAGAAATTTTATCATGACATTGATATATGGGTCTTCGAACCCCCTTTGAAATTGTACTTTGAGAAATTATGTGCTATAAGCTCAATGAGATTTGAATCCCAAAGTTAATTTTTCTTTACAAAGATGTATGATTTGATATCCTTTACTACGAACTTGAATATATGAATTTTATACCTTACGATGTTTCATGAGAATGTTGATATGGTTACCTATAAAGCTGAAAATTTAAGTTTTACGTGATTATTTTTATGGTTATGTCATAAAGTATGAAACTTTGGAAGGTTTTATGGTGATATTGATGTATGGGTTTTTGAAACCCTATTTGATTATATTATTTTGAGAAATCTTATGTTATAACTACCTTGAAAATTAAATTAGTTGAAATGATGAAGAAGCTTTGACCTTTCGTCCGTAAAAAGGGGTGTTTTTGAACCCGAGATGAGAAAAGAAATCCACTTTTATTGATTATTATAAAAAGGGTAGCATGATAACTCCCGTTATGAATTGTTAAAATGTTTGTTAGTGGATTTTCTTTTTAAAAGATCTGAGCTAAGTCCGGGATTAGTCTTTAGCACCGAGCGGGAGGTATAGCAGAATTTGGTACTTCCCTAGAACTACATGCCCCCATAGGATGTGAGCCAGAGGCTGATTTATATAGTGAACACTAGTGTTTGGATTTACGATTTAAGGTCCTACTCCGATGGCAAGGATAGGACATCTCTCCCCAACGTGGGTAATAGGTTGGTCTCCATGTAGCTCATATGGTTTATGTCGGTTGTAAGAGACTCCCAGTGTGTGTGTATTCTTCTATCTGAGATAAAAATATAATTTCTTGGAAGATTGAGTTTGAGAAAGTCATTGTTTTCAAAAGATTTAAAGACTATATATATTCTAAAGAGATTTGTCATGAGATTTGATTGGTTTGATGAATTGGACTTGAGATGAAAGTGAATTGAAATTTATTATGATGACTCACATGTTTCACCCGATATATTTTACTCTCTTATGATTATGATGATTTTAATTTGAGTTAAGTGAGTCATTTATATCAGCATGCATAATTTTATAAACTGTGATGATATTAAGATATTATTTTATATATTCATTGCACCCCCATATGCTTGGCACATTTCCATGGTACTGACCCACATATTCGTATGTGGGCTATATTTTCTCAGAATGTATGTACAAGGTATAGTGTACATCTTCAAATCCAGTCAGTTCGCGGCATCCGGTTAGCAGGTGATGAGTCCTTTTGATTCAAGGGCTTGAGTTAGTTATATATTTTGAGAAGTGATGTATTTTATTTATCCAGCCGTATTGAGTTAGGATATCGGGAGTCATGACCCAGTTACCTACAGTCAGTACTAGTAGAGGCTTCATAGATAGTCAATAGAAGTTAATGTATTCCATTTCAGTTTTGGTTGTAAAACCAGAGTTTTAATCTTGTAAATTTAGTTTTGTAACTATCATATTCATAAAAGAGTTATTTTCCACAGATTTGTATAGATTTATACTTTTTGTTCAGTTGCTTATGAGTTATGCCTGTAGAATGGTTAACTTGGGGTCACTTGTGATCCTAAGCACCATGTGATGTCTCGGGACCCAATTTCAGGGCGTTACAGTTGGATTCTCCTGCAACACTTTTATCTTGTCCCTCTTAATCATCTTTGAATCTTGAATTTTAGTTCTAGATAATCTTCAGTATCATGCCCTTGAATATTTAAATGATAAACATAATTTTTTGATGAATAAAAATTTGAAGATTGAAACTTAGGTATGAATCCATTTTTAGGTTGCAGAGTCCTTTAGTTCTTACTCTCTCAAATATATCATCCAATGGCTCATTCAGAGGAGTGAAGGAGAAAGATGTAATACCCCATATTTTCGCAGTAGTTTTTTTAATTTTCAATCCTTCATCTGAAGACTCTAATCCAATGAATTAAATTTGAATTCATGTGTCATGATTTTTATCCTAGTGAGAATAAATATTTCAAGATCATCTCTAAGGCTACCAAGTCTATTAAGGTATCTGGGGTTATGAACAAGGATTCTCTTTCATCCTTGTGCCCAAAAGCTAGTTTTAAAGTTGAGTTTACATGAATTTCAATTTAGGGTTCATACTAAATTATCATTATTTGAAGTTATGAAGTTACAAATGATGTAATTGTTGAATTGCATAGTTATTTTCACACATTCATGCTTCCAACATCATCATTATTGAGCATGAATTTGTTATGATTTGACATAATCTTAAAGAAAGGGTTATAAGCCCTAACTTTAAGTCTTTATATTTAAAGAATATTCTTCTTTAAGCATTTTTTGTTAACTAGGTAGTCAAATTTTTAAGAAATTGATCTTTTGATCCTAATCTAAGATTGGAATCCATAATTGATCATCTTGATCATGATTTAAAGAAAGAGAAGTATAACTGGTTCTCATTATAAACCCTTGTTCTATTTTAAGGTGGAATTCCTTAAGTCTGACCATAAGAATGGGAGTAGTTTATGGCACGGAGTTGGGTATGATTCCAAGGTCTCAAGCCCCAGAACTAAATCCCATCATAGGTTTAAGAGAGACTATAGTAGGCTAAATCAGTGATCACTTAAGATAAGGTTCTATTCCGATTGCAAGCGTATAACAGCTCTCCCCAACATAGGCAAGACATTATGCTCCATGACAACTCACATGGTTTATGTCGGTTAGAAGAATTTCCCCATAGAAATAGTAAAAGTGTAACTTTTAGAATAAAGTGTTATGACTGACAAAGATTATCTATGCTTTATATACTCATGCATTATTATTTTGCAATACATGTTTTATTTGAGCCAAGGTGAGTTATTTACAATTAGCATACATCCTTTGAAAGTTTTGTATAGACGTTGAGTTCTTGAATTACATACACATTTACCTACATGATCAGTATAGTCAAAATATACTGATCCACATATACGTCTATGTGATATATTTTCACATATTGTAGGTACCAGTTGTAGCCTAAACATCATAATCATATAGTGTGCAACTTCTAGTCAAAAGTTGATGAGTCTTTTTGATATGAGAGATTGAGTCAATCATAGTATGGAGTAGCATTTTGTTTTCTATATTCAGTTGTATTGACTAGGGATAGTTGGGGTCCATGTCTCAACTACCTATAGTCAATACTTATAGAGGTTGCATATACAAATAGTAGAGTTGATTTATTTGATTCAAGTTTTATTTTGTATAAGAGGTGTTATATTCACTTTTATAGTTTTGTATTACACATATTCATCAAAGACATATTATTTGATTACTTCTTTTGGACTTATGTATTTTTAAATCAATTGCATGCAAGTAATGCTAGTATAAGGGTTATCTTGGGATCAATTGTGGTCCTAAGAACCATGTGATGTCTAAAGGGTAGTCTCAAGGCATTATAAACTTTGTATCAGAGAATAGACTTCAAGTGTCCTAGGGTGTCTATGAAGTCGTGTCTAAGAATAGTCTTACAAAATAGTACAAAGACGTCTATACTTTTCTTCGAGAGGCTATAAGGCATTTATGAAATGTTTCCCTTCTTTATGTTCTAGGTTGTCCAATAAAGTTGTTCTCTTAAAAACTTCGATATATTTGTGTGTAACTCTATAATTCTCCATCTATGACATATTCTTGAGATAACATGATTAGCAAGTCCTAATTCCTCTAAAGATAATGCTCTCAGATTTACTATCAGTAACTTTAGAAGTCATACAAGGGGCTTAAGAGGAGCTCGCTAGTGTGTGATTAGTTCCTTAAGTTGAAAGCTTATGTTCTCATCCATATGAGTTGTTCTGTTAAGAAGAAATAAGATATGTATTAAGATTGCTCATTATTCCTTCAATACAGTAGATCTTAAAAGAGGAGTAAGTATGAAACTAGATTGTTAATAAAGTTTACATTCAAAAGATTTTGTAACCTAGGGTGTTATGATCATAAGTAGTATAACTATCTTATAGTTGAAAGAATGGGTATAGAAGTGTAGCGACAAAAAATATGGTAATAGCGGTTGATCGAATGTGTATTGATGAACTTTTGTATACGATTAAGTTTTTAGTAAGGTGATAGGTCCTTGTGTGTTAGTTTATAGGTAATGAATTTGGTATAAGTTCCTTGGTTGAAGGTAGAGAAGGATTTATTAGTTAAGGTGAATTATTGTTTGCTTGAAGTATGAAAAGAGTTATTGATGCCATTTTTTGCGTTAGAAAAGTATAGGTTATTAATAAATGTATATGGTGGTTGAGTATAGTTAATTTAGGCTTCTCTTGAGGTTGCAAAAAGGAGTTAAGTTGAAACTTAGATAGCTATGAAAGTAATTTAGGGTATAGATGGGTAAATAGGAGTAATATGTAGAAGGAGGATGTGCTAACGGATTTTAATGTGGTATACCGTAAGATTATGATCAAATATTGTTATTATGAGGCTTTAATGAAATAGTTTTTCTTGAGGTCTTATTTTATATCTTCCAAGTAAGAATAATATGTGAGGTTGGATTGTTAATCACACCTATCACTAGACACTAAGTTTGAATAGTATGCGATCATCAAGGTGGAAATAATAATTGCTTTGTTAGTGATGCTACTTATATAGAAGTGATTGTGTTAGCTTAAGATAATGTATGCAAGAGTATAAGTTTATTTATTCACAACTGAGTATGATGTTGCAGGTATGATGATGAGATGTACCCAAGGTGATATGGGGATTGAATTATTTTCTAAGATTATTAAATGGCATGTGTGGTTAGATAATGACCATGAGTTTCTAAGTGTGAATAAGGCTAGTCAAATAGTATATGGTATTCTTTATGGCTATGTTAAGGAGTTACAGATAGATAATACTGAGTCATTTGATATGATTTGAGTTAGTAAGGCGGATTATGTGTTTAGTGAGGTAGGTATATTTGTTGAGTTATTGTAGTGTAAGTTTGTGATGATGGTTACTGAAGCTAAAAGAAATTAAGGGTGGTATATATTAAGAGAGTGTCAAAGAATGAAGTTATTATTGTCTAGATATAGTTTATCAGTTGAGTGAGCATTCATGTGTAGACCATTAGAGCAAAGAAGGTATAGCTCAGCCTCGACGATATGGAGTAGACCCATAAGCTTAGAATGCCAGCTTTGATCTAAGGAGGAGATGGTAGAGTGAAGAACCAAATTATGTTTATAGAGTTACATTGTGATGCATGTCAATATGAGTTGTCATGAGTTGGTAATCCCTTCTTTTTCTAGAGTATTCCTTGGATTTCACTCTTTATCACAGTATATGTATGTCTTGCATGATATATCCATGCCAAAGGCCAATAATTATCACTTCATGCGTATTCAAGTTCATTATCAGCTTCTGATAAGTAAGTCATAGCTTTACTCTGTGATTCGATTCAGCCCTCATAAATCTATGAAATCTAGTCTTATGTTTAATAGCTTATGGTAAGTATAAACTCATGTTTTAGAGTATGATCAAGTCTCAGAACTCATGATACTAGTGAAATTTGCATTACATCATGCATGTCCTCCGTTTAGATATCTTTAATGCATCCAAGTCAATGACATTCTATTGCTCAGGCCTAAGTTAAGTGTTAAAGTTATGAATAGTATGCTTTCGTGCTTCAAGTTATTATGGTTAGCCTTTCAGTGATCTATTCATATGTTAAGAGAGTGCTGATGATAATTGATAAGCAATGGTTTTAGATGAGAGGGAGTTGATGACCCTCATTAAGAAAGATTATTTAATCTAAGGCTAAAGGGTGAAGGAATATTGGGGTAAATCTTTTGGTATATTTCATATATTCTAAAGGCTAAAAAATGAAGGAATATTGGGTTAAATCTTTGGTATATGTCATACTTGGTTGAGAATTCTATGTATGTTTTCTTAAGAATAATGCAATAAAGTTGTTATTTATTGAGTTTAAGAGAATATAAAAAGTATGCCTTTATGGTTTTTTTCCTTGAAGTTCATATGTCATTATAAGGATTGGCTTGAATGTCATGTTTAGATGTAAGTGGATAAATGCAATATGCACTAGTGAATCCATAGTGAGAGTTTTGAGTTAGTCATTGAAGTATTAAGTCATGTTATGCTTAGGGTGTGAGCTCTATAAGAGACATAGAATATTAAATCATATGGTTTAGACTAGTATTATGATGTGGCATGTTGTACCTTGTGATTTTCAGTTAGGGTTGATCATAGAGAGAGAATTTAGTGCAGTTTAGACTTTAGTAAGTGGATTTATCAATGCCAATTTGAGAATTATAAGTTGAATCAAATGAGTATGGTATTTAAGGGCAATAGTCTAGTTAAGGGAGTATTTGAGAAGTGTTCCTTAGCTTGAAAGTAAGAAGTTGCATTGGCTAAGGCCTAGTAATTCTATTCTCGCGTATGATTTATATGTCTATGTTCCATCCTATTGAGTCGTATCAATGTTGTGATTCCTTATTCAGATGTCTTTTTCAGATCATGCCCAAAATTCTTTGCTCACTAATATTATTAGAATTTCTTAGATGAGTGTTAAAGAAATACTCCATTTGAGTATGAGTACTCAGTATGATCCACTCCATATAGCCTGTAATCCAATTTAGCAATCAAACCGATAAACTGCATTTCCACCTTTCCATTTAGTCTTACTTCCAATAGTTTCACGAATAAGGCAATTCCATGTTGTAAGATGTTTGCATTTATGTAAACTATGAATTCATCTCAGTTCATGCATCATGCATCAGCTTCAAATTCAGATATTAAGTCAAGATTCAGCTCCTAAGTGTTCCGAACCTTATCTCAGTCTTGTATTTCAGCCAAGTCAGTATCGTTCGAGGGACAAACTATCCCAATGGGGAGATGTTGTAATACCCCCGAGTTTTCATGTACTAAATCTCTCAACTTTTCTTCACGAAACAAGATCCAACTTAAAGTAATGGGTACTCATAAGTTTACTCTATCATTTTTTTCTAAGACTTATAACCATTCTCATGTCATTGCATGTATTTATGAAATCAGCTTAGTCATGTATCATGTTTTAGACACAGTCATGTAATCATGTTTCCAGTCATGCATGTTCATTATACGATCTTAGTTCTCCCAGTATGCTCAGCTAACCGGTCTTATTCGAGTAGGAATATTTCCAAGGGGAAGATAATGTAACACCCTATATTTTTGCACTTGAATTTGAACTGTTGTTCCTATGTCTATAAAATATAATCCCATTATATAAATTTTAATAAATTTGTCATGATCATTATTCTAGTGATAATATTTCTTACGAGGTAAAAAATGGTCATAGGAAGAACTTTGAGCAAAGTTGAGTTGAGAACACTTTTATCAATTGAGTTTTGTATTCAATCTTACAAAGGTCAATTGTAAACTACCATTTATCAAAGAATATATATAGACAGTTTTCCTACTATATATCAAATAAAAGTAATTTGAGTCTTCTTTCCAATGAACTTGGTTTCGCCTTAATCTGATATCGGACTGGAAAGGTATGCTCATTTTACCTCAGCATGTCCATCTGTCAACAAGGTGATGACTTCAGGTGATAAGTCATCAACTAATTGTCGAATTATCAGACAGGTCATCAGAATTAACCAGAATGTTATCAAAGGTACAAAGTGACGTATTGAAGTGATAATTCATCAACTAAGTGACGACCTATCAACCAAGTCGTCACCCATTTATGAACTGAAGTCATCAACAAAAAATTTCAGCAATCCTTATTCAATTTTATAGGGGTATTTTGGTCTTTTTGTTACCTCAAACCCTACCCCTCCCATGGTTCAAATCATTATAAGATTCTATTTTCCCTCATATTCAATTACTTAACACATTATTTCTTATCCTACACTTAAGAAAAATAAGATTAGGGTTTTTTTTCCAAAGAACAAGAAACTCAAGCTTTCCTCTCCAAAGAATCCATGAATTCAATTCTCCTCTTCAAGAATATAAGTTCCCTAGTCTAAGAAGTTCAAGAAAGCTTTCAAGATCATCTCTAAGGCTTTCAAGGTTACGCTTTCTCCATTAAATCAAGTATATTAGGGTATGTAGGGTTATCGACAAGGATCCTCTTTAATCTTGTGCCTAAAAATAGTTTTAATATTGAATTTACATGAAGTTCAATTTAGTATTCATACCCAATTATCATTATTTGAAGTTTATGAAGTTAAAATTGTAGTGTTGAATTGCATAGTTATTTTTACACACTCATGCATGTGACCTATTATTGTATATTGAGAATTGAATTTCATTATCTTGACTAGAATTGTTAAAGTATTTCAAGGTCATCATTATTTAGCATGAAGTTGTGATGATTTGACATAAGTTTAAAGAAAGGGTTATAATACCAAAGTTTAAGTCAACATAGATCAAGAAGATTATGCTTTAAGCATTCTTTGGTAAGGAAGTATTCAGATTTTAGGAAAGAAATTGATCTTCTTATCCTAAGCTAAGATTGGAATCCACAATTGTTCATCTTGATCATAATTTAAAGAAAGAGAAGCATAACTGGTTCTCATTATAAACCCATATTCTATTTTAAGGTAGATTTACTAAGGTCCAACCATAAGAATTCAAGTAGTACTTATCACCGAGTGGAGTATGATTCCAAGGTCTCATACCCTAGAACCACGTGCCATCATAGTCTTTAGAGTACCCATAGTGGGCTAAATCAATGATCACTTATGATAAGGTTCAATTTCAATAGAAATGGTAGAAAAACTCTCCCCAAGGTGGGTAAGACATTGGACTACATATCCTCTCAATAGTTTATGTTGGTTAGAAGAAACTCTCTGTAGAAATAGTAAAAGTGCAGCTTTTAGAACTGTGTGTTATGACTCACAAAGACTATCTATGCTTTATATACTCATGCTTTATTTTTCTGTATTATATGTTTTATTCGATCCAAGGTGAGTCATTTACACTTAGCATGCATCCTTTGAAAGTTTTTTATGGAGATTGAATTATTATTTTACTTATGCATTCACCCCCATATGCTCAGTACATTCCAAAAGACTAATCCGTTTATACGTCTATTTATTATATTAACTCACAATATAGGTACTAATTGTAACCCAGAAATCATAATCAGACAGTGTGCAGCTTCCAGTTAGTAGGTGGTGAATCTATTTTATTTGAGGGCTCGAGTCAATCATAGTATCGAGTAGCATTTTGTTTTTTTATTCAGTGGAATTGATTAAGGATAGTTGTCAGTAATGTTTCGACTACCTATAGTTCTAGTAGAGGCATCATTGACGGATAGTAGAGTTGATATATTTGATTCCATTTTTATTTTGTATGAGTAGAGTTGTATTCATTTTTCTAGTTTTTTTTTTTTTGAAGATATTCAGCTAAGACATATTTCCCACTTACTTCTTTCAAACTTATGTATTTTTAAACCATTTGGTCGGGAGTTATGCCAGTATAAGGGTTATTGTCACGACCCGAATCGGGCCCTAGCCGTGACAAGCATTCCGAACTATAAAGGCCCAGAACACCCTTCCCTGTCTGGTAATCATGCACAAGATTCATAAAACAAAGCAAATGCAGGAATAAAAATCTAATACAGAAACATGGTTAATCTGAATGTAATCATAATACTGAAAATTGAAACCCGAAAATGTATCTGAATAATAATGTCTGACTCAGTATGTGAAATCTCTACTATGAACTAAAACAAAAGTTGTCTGAAAGCTGGGACAAGGCCCTCAGTAGAACAAAACATAACTAATAGTAGTAATGTGAAATAATCACGTCTTCTGAATCATAGAAGGCTCACAACTACAAAATCCGGTCTGTGATCTGAAATCTCTACTATTTATCTGGACCCCTAGATTGTGCCTCAGAACCTGGAAGGAAGAGGGGATCAGCACAAAGGTACTGTCACACAAAACAGTCAAAAATAGAATATTTGAACATATATATATATATATATTTAATATAAGAGAAAAGTTTTTCTTTAAACATAATTCATAAAGTGGTTTCTAAAACCACATAGGCACTTTCTGAAAACATAAAATCTGTCTGTAAACTTCAAATTCTGATCTGTGTAACTTCTAAGTTAGGTGGTGTCCCCTACAAGTCTGATATTCCATAGGCGATATAGAATCCTCCATTGACTCAGCGAGGAAGCCTCAAACCCGAGTGTGCCGCAAGGGTTGAAGTTCCTGAATCTGATATGCCACAGGGCTCTAGGCCAGCATAATATATAAACCCGGATCGGAAAATCATGGTTTTGGCTGATGAGTTGTCTGAACTCATGCCTTCTTCGGAGAACCACCTAAGCTCTCTTTATGCCCAATTTTTATCCTGTTCTGAATCACGCATGTTTCTAATTTCAACATATGGAAAATCTAATTTCAAACATGCATTGAATCTATTTTGAATTTTCATGGAAAAATCTGAATTGGTGTCTTCACAACAAGACGTGCAAGTCCTATTTCTGAGCCATAATACAATAAGCATGATCTTTCTTTAAAACATAGTTAATAACACCCAAACATTAAAACATTATAAGAGATTTCATATTCTAAAAACATAAGTCAAAACTATGCAAGAACTCTTCAAACATAATGTGGTCATGTGCTTTTGAAAAAATCCATGCACTCTTTCAATATATGTATTTTCAACATTTTTTAATACAAACAACCCTCTCTTTGGAATTCAAGATTCATAACCAAATCATTCATAAATTAAGACACT
Organism: Capsicum annuum; assembly: GCF_002878395.1. Classification (NCBI taxonomy): domain Eukaryota; kingdom Viridiplantae; phylum Streptophyta; class Magnoliopsida; order Solanales; family Solanaceae; genus Capsicum; species Capsicum annuum. The sequence goes on from NC_061116.1 coordinate 124,940,238, forward strand.
TCATAACATACTTTTCAAGATGCATTTCACAAACAATCCATATCATTTGATAAGTATGGAAAATCTTAACGAGAGAGGGATTTTCAGATGAATCATGTTCTCAATTCAATCATCAACATTAAAACATGTATGTATATACATATATCAATTCAAATAAATTTAGGGAAGGCCTAAAGACCAAAACAATACCATCAAAACTTCTAAAAACATAATTATATTCATAAATTCAAAACCCCATTCTTAAAATCATGATTTCTATGCCCATGAGATTTGAGGAAAACCTCGCATACCTCGAATTTAGAAGATAATGGGTGCTTCTTGAAGCCTACGACCTGGGGATTTCAAATATTCGATTTGCTTCTAAAATCTATGGTGGAATCTTGAACTACTTGGGTTTTTAGGTTGAAACCCTTGAGAGTGTTCTTGAGGATTTTTGGTGAAAATATCAATATTATGCTCAATGGGGAGTGTAATCCCGTGTTTAAGTTGATAAGGTTTTGGAAAAATTCAACAATGCCCTTAATAAGACAGAATATTGCACTGAAATTGACTGGGTGCGCTAGGCAGGGAGGTGCCCTACTTAGACCTTGGGAGAACCCAGGGCGGCGCCTTGCTCTGACCTAGGGAGAGACCAGGGCGGCGCCCCTCTTAGAGCGGGGGTGAACCCTGGGTGGCACCCCCTATAGCCTTTAGCTATTGTTCAGCCAACCCAAACATGACCTTATGCGCATCTAAAAATTTTGAAACTTACCCGAGATGTACTACAACCTTGCCCCATCGCAACACAACAAGAAAATCTAAAAACGGATGTTGGGAAGGTTGAAAATAAAATCCCCGAAGGTTACTATAAAAATATGAGGATAAGTATTTCAAAACTTAGTAAAATTTCAAGTTTTTAAGTTCAACACCACACCACTTGGAGCTAGTATATGCGTGCCTTTTACGGGGCGTTACATTATATGCCCCTTGGGATCATTCGTCCCTGAATGATGACACGGAATACAGTCACGAATGATTTAAAATATATTCGGATATAGAAAATAAGACATAAGACAAGAATTGTACCTTCCATCTCACCATTCACCAAATCGAATAAGTTTGGGTATCTAATTCTCATGTCATTTTTTGATTCCCAGGTGGCTTCTTCAACTTCCTGATTCCTCCACAATACTTTAACTGAGGCTTTCTCTTTACTCCTAAACTTTCTAACTTGACGATCTAATATTTCTATAGGCTTTTCTTCATAAGACAAAGAGTCTGTCACTTTGATTTTTTCAATAGGTACTACTAACGAATGATCACCAATGCACTTTCTCAGCATGGATACATGAAATATCGGATGGACAGAACCAAAACATGCTGGCAACTTTTATTCATACACAGCAACACCTACCCTTCTCACAATCTGATATGGTCCTATAAAGTGAGGACTCAGCTTCCCTTCTTTCCGAATCACAGAACTCCCTACATGGGAGAAACCTTAAGGAATACCCAATCTCTAACCTCAAACTCTAACTCTTTCCTCCTAACATCGGCATAGAATTTTTGGTGACTCTGAGCTGTCTTAAGTCATTCTCTAATAAGCTTCACATCTTCCATTGCATGATGAACAAGATAAGGCCCAAACATTTGCATCTTACCTACTTCATACCACCCTATCGGAGACCTATACCTTCTACCATATAGCGCTTCAAATGGTGCCATCTTAATACTGGAATGAAAGATATTAATATATGCAAACTCTACCAATGGCAAGTGATCTACCCAACTGCCTTTTAAATCTATTACACACGCCCTCAACATATCTTCAAGGGTCTGAATGTTGCGTTCAGCTTTCCCATCAATCTGAGGATGGAATGTTGTGCTTAAGTTCACCTGGGTACCTAAACCTTTCTAAAATGATCTCCAAAACTGAGAAAAAACTGCGTACCTCGATAAGATATAATAGAGACAGGTGCTCTGTGCATACGGACTATTTCTTCAATGTACAGCTTCGCATAATCATCTCCCAAATAATTAGTCCTCACAGGAAAAAAGTGAGCTGACTTTGTCAATCGATCTACAATCACCCAAATGGAGTCATACTGGTTTCGGGACTTCGGAAGTCCTGTAATGAAATCCATATTTATCATCTCCCACTTCCATAAAGGCAGAGATATCTCTTGGGAAGTACCTCCTGGCCTAAAATGCTCTACCTTTCCTTATTGACAGTTCAAACACTTGGACACAAAATCAGCTATATCACGTTTCATGTTATTACCAATATAAAGTTTTCATATCATGGTACATCTTAGTAGATCCCGAGTGAACAATATACCTCGAAGTGTGAGCCACATCAAGGATTCTTTTCCACAGTCCATCAACATCCAAAATGCACAACCTACCTTGATATCTCAGAATACCATCACCGCTAATTTCAAACGACATTACCTTCTATTGACCCATATCTTTCTTGATTTGCATCAAGATGGGATCTTCAACCTACTTCTCTTTAACTTCAGCACAAAGGGATGACTTATCTACCTCATGAACAATCAGCCCTCCATCTTCGGAATCTAAGAGTCACACTCCCAGATTTACAAAGTGGTGAATATCCTTCACCATCTCTTTCTTTCCTTCTTCAACATGAGAAAGGATGCCCATAGATAACCTGCTGAGAGCGTCGGCTGCAATATTTGCCTTGCCCGAATGGTAATGCAGGGTCATATCATAGTCTTTCAAAATCTCCATCCAACGCCTTTTCCAGAGGTTTAATTCTTTCTGAGAGAAAACATACTGCAAACTTTTATGGTCAGTATATTTATATATATCAACATGTACCCCACAGATATAATGCCTCCAGATTCTAAGTGCAAACACCACAGCTACTAATTCCAAGTCATAAGTGGGGTAATTTTTCTAATGCACCTTTAACTGCCTAAATGCATAAGCTATCACCTTACCATGCAGCATCAAAATACAACCAAGTCCCACACGGGATGAATCACAGTAAACCACAAAACCATCTACACCCTCGGGAGGGGTCAAAATAGGAGTAGTAGTCAGCTTGTCTTTAAACTTCTCAAAACTGTTTTCACACAAATAAGACCACACAAACTTCACCTTTTTTCTTACTCAATCTTTTGGGGATCCACTCTAATCCCATCACTAGACATAATATGTCCCAAAAAAGCAATATCATCCAGCCAGAATCCACATTTGGAGAACTTAGCATATAACTGATGATCCTTAACGGTCTAAAGGATAATTCGGAGGTGATTGGGGTGATCCACCTCACTTTTGGAATAAATCTGAATATCTTTAATGAACACTATGATGAACAAGTCTATAAACTGATAGAAGACCCTATTCATAAAATCCATGAAGCCTGCAGGGGCGTTAGTCAACCCAAAAGATTTGACTAAGAACAGTGAGCATATCAGGTTCGTAAGGCTATTTTAGGAATGTCTAAATCCCTAACCTTGAACTGATGATAACCTGAACGAAGGTCTATTTTCAAAAAACACTTAGCACCCTGAAGCTGGTCGAAAAGATCATCAATCCTAGGAAGAGGATATTTGTTTTTAATAGTGACCTTATTTAACTGGTAGTAGTCTATGCACATATGAAGGGACCCATCCTTCTTTCACAAGAAAAGTATGGGTGCACCCCATGGGGTAACACTAGGACGAATAAAGCCTTTGCCTAGGAGGTCTGCGACCTGTTCTTTTAACTCTTTCAGTTCCATGGGAGCTATTCTATATGACGGAATGGAAATAGGATGAGTGTCTGAAAACACATAAATTCCAAAATCTATCTCCCTATCAGGAGGTATCCTTGGGAGATCTATGGGAAAGACTTCTGGAAAATCATTCACTACAAGGATTAACTGAAGAGAAATATTTTCAACCCTGGAATCTTTTACTCAGATTAGATGGTACATACAACCTCTAAAAATGAGTTTTCAGGATCTAAGATAAGAGATAAAGTGACCTCTAGATGCCATAGAATTCCCTGCCCACATAATTGGTGTCTCATTTGGGAAAGAAAAAGTAACCTTCTGGGTTCTGTAATCAAGTGTGGCATAACACAAATGGAGCCAGTCCATCACGAGGATGGCATCAAAATCCACCATATCAAGTTCTATAAGGTCTTCCACAGTATCCCAGCTAAGAATAGACACAACACAATTTCTATACACCCTTCTAGAAATAACAGAATCACCTACAGAAGTGGAAAGAGTTAAGGGTTCTACAAGAACTTTAGGCTCAAACCCAAAACCAACAGCCACTTAAGGGGTCACATACGATAAGGTAGACCCGGGATCAAGCAATACATAAACATCACGAGAAAGGATTCATAAGGTATCGGTGACAACATCTAGTGAAGCTTCCACCTACTGGCTGTTATCCAAAGCATATAACTAGTTACGACCGCTCCCGACGGCTGATGTGTCACCCTTTTGGGATAGGGGTAGTGCCGAAGAATTTGCCTAAGACTTTCACCACCAATATTCTTTCTAGCAGATGGACAGTTCCTCTGAAAGTGACCCGAATGAACACATGAATAACACACCGACGATCCCATTTGACACCTTTTCGGATGATTTCTACCAGAAGTCTCACACTATGGAAAAGTACGATGCTGCTAAGTCACACTACCCTGTGATTGAGTATCCTGAGCTCTAGGTCTATGGCTAGTCTAAAAACTCTGGGATCGTCTATCGATTAGGGGTCTAGGTGCTGGGGCACTAGCTGCAGACTGTGCGTTACTCTAAAACTTTTTAGTTTGCCATCTATTGCCCCAGTTGCCGCTCTGTGGTTGGTTATGGTTTTGATCCACGTTTTTGGCTCTCTTTGCTTGCCTGTCTTTCTCTCTATTTTAAGAAATTTTATTTTTCTTCTCCTCTACTAGTTGTATGTGAACTTTCATCCTAGTAAAGTTCAACTCCTTGTTTAGTATAGCTCCTTGACACTCAAGCACCAGATCATTTGAAAGGACGGATGCAAACTTCCTCATTTGGGCCCTTATACTTCTAGTCATCTCAAGTGCATAACGGGCCAGCTGATTGAACTTTAGAGTATACTCCTAAATGCTCTTACCCTGCTTAAGATTCATGAACTCCTCAGCCTTTGCCTCCTACAACTCTAAAGGAAAGAATCGGTCAAGGAAAGCATCTACAAACTCACTCCACACCGAAGGTTCAGCATTGTCACCCTTTGCATCTTCCCAATCATTGTACCATTGATTCACCATTTCTTTCAGCTGATACATAGCCGATTCCACCCCTTCTACTTCATTAACATGCATTACTTTAAAGATCTTTTCCATTTCGTCTACAAATTATTGCGGATCCTCTTCTACTTTAGTACTTGTGAATTTGGAAGAATTCATTCTCATGAATTGGCTCACCTGTGTAGCTCTGGAAGTAACAGATACAGACCCAGTATCTTCTAACCGCTGAGTCTGTGCATCCACCAACTGTGTTAATACATGAATGAATTGTCTGAATTCTGTATTCAAAATATCTCTCTGATTAGCTAGGGAATGGTTAAAATTAGTTCGTGGAATCTAGGGTGGGCTGGTCGGGACTGCAGGGACTCCTAAAGTAAGGATAGGGTCTGGAGTGGGAGCTCTATTACGTGTCTTCATCCCATGAGTGGGACAAACTTCATCAGTCTGAGCACTCTAATTAGTATTATGACGAGGAGGCATGACTATTATTTCTGTAAGACAAAAGAACACTGATTAGGAACAGACTTGACTATAAAGCATGAACTAAATCCAAAAGAAGGGAAGCATTTCCTAAACTCCTAGTAGCTTTCTTCTTATAAGTTTGGTGTGCTACACACCCATAAATAGGACTCTACCCGACGCAATTTCGCAGATACCCTGGTACCATGAACCTGGTTTTGATATCAAGTTTTTCATGACCTAAGCCGACCCCTATCTGTGACGAGCATTCCGAACCATACAGCCTTGAAACACCCTTCCCTATCTGGTAATCATGCACAACATTCATAAAACAAAGTAAATGTGGGAATAGATATCTAATATAGAAACATGGTCAATCTGAATGTAATCATAATACTAAAAACTGAAACCCAAAAATATATTTGAAAAATAATGTCTGACTCGGTCTGCAAAATCTCTACTATGAACTAAAACAAAGGTTGTCTGAAAGCTAGGACAAGGCCGCCAGTACACCAAACATAACTAATAGTAGTAATGTGAAATAACCAGGCCTTCTGAATTATAAAAGGCTCACCACTGCAAAATCTGGTCTATGATCTGAAATCTCTATTGTTTATCTAGATCCCTAGACTATGCCTCAAAACCTGGAAGGATGGGGGGTCAGCACAAAGGTACTGGCATGCGAAGCAGTCGAAAATAAAGTATTTGAACATATATATAATATAAAAGAAAAGTTTTTCTTTAAACATCATGAATAAAGTAGTTTTTGAAAACACATGGGCACTTTCTGAAAACATAAAATCTGTTTGTAAACTTCAAATTTTGATCTGTGTATTACTTTTGAGTTAGGTGGTAACCCTTATGAGTCTGATATTCCATGGACGATATGGAATCTGCCATTTACTCAGCGGGGAAGCCTCCAACTCGAGTGTGCTGCAAGGGTTGGAGTTCTTTAATCTGATACACCATAGGGCTCTAGGCCAGCGTAATATATAAACCCGGATTGGCGAATCATGGTTTTGGGCGATAAGTTGTCTGAACTCATGTCTTCTTTGAGGAACCACCTAATCTCTCTTTATGCCCAATTTTCATCCTGTTCTGAATCATGCATGTTTCTAATTTCTAGAAAGTCTGATTTTAAACATGCATTAAATCTGTTCTAAATTATCATGGAAAAATCTTAATTAGTGTCGTCACACCTAGACTTGCGAGTCCTATTTTTGAGCCATAATGCAATAAGCATGATCTTTCATTAAAACATGGTTCAGACCACCCAAACATGCAAATAATATAAAAGATTTCATGTTCTAAAAGCATAAGTCAAAACTATGGAAGAACTCTTCAAACATAAGGTGGTCATGTGCTTTTGGCAAAATCCATGCACTCTTTCATTATATGTATTTTATATATTTTTCAATACAAACAACCCTCTCTTTGGAATTTAAGATTCATAACCAAATCATTCATAAATTAAGACACTTCATAACATGCTTTTCAAGATGCATATCAAAAATAATCCATATCATATGATAAGTACGGAAAATCATAATGAGAGAGGGATTTTCACATGAATCATCCTATCAATTCAATCATCAATATTAAAACATGTACATATATATATATATATATATATATATATATATATATATATATCAATTCAAATAAATTTGGGGAAGGCCTATAGACCAAAATAATACCGTCAAAACTTCTAAAAACATAATTATATTCATAAATTCAAAATCTCATTCTTAAAATCATGATTTCTATGCCTATGAGATTTAAGAAAAACCCCGCGTACCTCAAATTTAAAAGAAAATAGGTGCTTCTTGAAACATACGACCTGGGGATTACAAATATGCAATTTGCTCCTAAAATCTGCGGTGGAATCTTGAACTACTTGGGTTTTTAGGTTGAAAACCTTAAGAGTGTTCTTGAGGATTTTTGGTGAAAATATCAATATTATGCTCAATGGCGAGTGTAATTCCGTGTTTAAGTTGATAGGGTTTTGGAAAAATACCACAATGCCCTTAATGAGATGGAATATTGCACTGAAATTAGCTGGGCGCGCTAGGCAAGGAAGCGCCCTACTTAGACCCTGGGAGAACCCAGGGCGGCGCCTTGCTCTGACCTGGGGAGAGACCAGGGTGGCGCCTCATTAGAGCGGGGGTGAACCCTGGGAGGCGCCTTCCTATAGCCTTTAGCTACTGTTTTTCCAATCGAAACATGACCTTATGCTCGTCTAAAAATTCCAAAACTTACTCGAGATGTACTACAACCTTGCCCCATCACAACGCAATAAGAAAATCTAAAAACGGATATTGAGAAGGTTGAAAATAAAATCCCCAAAGGTTACTAGTTAAATATGAGGCTAATTCTTTCAACACTTAGAAAAATTTCAAGTTTTCAAGTTCAACAACACACCACTTAGAGCTAGTATATGCACGACTTTTATGGGGCGTTACAGTTATCATGGGATCTCTTGAGGTCCTAAGCACCGTGTGATATCTAGGGGTAGTCTCGAGACGTTACAAAAGGTTTCATCTTTTTTTGTGGTTGTGAGATGGATTACACTTTAATAAATTATTGCTGGGAGCTATTTTGAAAATTTTTCTAATAAAGAGGCAAGAGATACGCATTGTGAAGGTAAAAAAGAAGCATGGGATTAGGAAATTGGTGTCTTTGATGGCATTGTGATTGATGCAAAAAAGATAAATTGGTTATATTTTGCTGATATTTCAATGTCTTTAACTGGAATACAAGATAAACAACTTGTACTGCTTCTACAAATTTTCCTTCTTAAATTCCACTATCTATTTCCTTGCTGATCCGAATAAAATAAAAGAAGTTGTGTGAATAAATTCCAAACAACTTATCATAAAATAGACCTTCTTGAATTTAGATGAAGACTGAGACCAATTCATCCTGAGAAGTGGAAGATGTCTTTTTGAAGCTTCTAATCTCCACCGCATTGCATATTTTTGAAATGATTCATCCAACAACTTCTTTACTTTAAGCAAATCGATCATGCGCAGATCGCTTCCAATGTTAAACTCATATACCCTCACAAAGTCGTGAGCCATGTCTTCCCATGTTCTACATTTTCTAAATTCTTGCTTGGTATACCAAGCGAGTGCCAATATGGATAAATTTTGAATGAATAGTCTCATTCGTACGACTTTAGGTGAGCAACGAGATATCCTTCCCCACTTAAAGTGTTAAATATTGATAGCTTATACCCTGTAGAGAGCTCAACATTTAGGTGTACACACAAATCTTCATACTTTAGACTCGGATGATTTCTTAAGCGCAACTCTTCATCAAGTGCTTTTCTCAGAGTTCTTTGCCTAGATTTTCATGTTAGGATGACAATGGTATTTGACTAATAGATGCTAATTCTTATTTTTCTTATAAGGAAACCTAACTATGAGAGAATGGTATTTGACACAATAGTAAGCTGTAAATTTTTGAGATTGCTAATGTATATTGATGGCATTTATGGAGAGATCATGTAGGCGGGTGTTGGTCAAGGAGATATGGTTAAAAATATAATTTAGTGGAGTTGGGAGTCGAGGTAGTGGCAGGAAGAAGGCTAAAATCACTAGGTAGATTTTTCCATCATCATTTTGTGCTTGCACTAATCCTACACCTGTATTGAATGATTCACACTTATCTACCTTTATCGTATTGTCCTTTGTTCAAGTTCATAGTCAAAATGATGTTCAATCCCAGAAAACCTCTAAATAAAAATGTAACCTTAAACTCCATAAAAAGTGTCATTACATGCTAAATACATATAATAATTAAAAAAAAATTATAGAGAAGATTAATCTGTGATTAGACCGAGTGACAGCTCTAACTTAGAAAAGATAATCTTAGTCGTGGAACAAGTGAATTAAAAGAAGTCTTCGCTAGTAGTCTCTAATTCTTGAGGTGTAAAAGGAAAGTAAAAACTAATTTGGAGTAGTAGTTTGAAGAAAGGTTGAATTATGTCGAACACCGAAGCTTGGTTTTAGCTTTATCCTTATGCTTTGCTAACTCTGACGTGTCCTAAAATTTCCCTAGTTTGAAGAAAATTCTAACAATGATGCCTTATCTTTCGTGCCAAAATCTTGTTGCAGTCCTTAGAATATTTTGATAATGATGCCTCAATTTCCTATGAAGGTTATGCCCCAGTTGTCCTTTCTCTTTTTTTTTGGGAGAAAAAATAATAATATAATAAAAATACCGAGCCTTATGTAGACTACCTACGTATCCTATGACTGAAAAGAAATCAAGTTAAACATAGTTCCAATTGTATGCAAAAAGGATGCTGAAATCCTATGCTAATCTGATCAAGACCCTATGTGGGCTGCCTACGTATTCACCTAGGAAATCAGGTCAACCGTAATTCTCTTTACATAAAAGGATATTTAAAAACATACAATGGATTTATCATTAAGTTCACCAAAATATATAATTGTTCCTAAAATATGCTATCCAAAAACTGATCATCCTACTGCATAAATCCTAGATCGTATATCTTAAAAATGATCCTACTATACTTTAATCGTCATGCTCAAGGAAACCATTGTTGGAGTTCAGATAGGTTAGATTGTAGATGCTTGTAAAAATTATAGAAAAGGGTGAATTTTGTTCTTTTCCATTTAGATCATTAGGAAACTCTATCGATTTCCCAACTCCGCTAGGAGTACTGCTAGAAGAACCATCTTATTTGACAAAATCATCCATTAGGTTTTCCTAAGAAGACTATTTCCATATATCCTGATTTCCATAATACATCAAAGATGGACCCATAAGTTTCCCTAACAAAAAGTCTCATCTTCAATTCATTGTCTTGCCCAATATTTTTCATGTAATAAACGTATGCGGTCAGGTGGTCTACAGGACTACCTACCCCGTCATACATCAAAATATTGCTGTAAAAAGGTAAAGCAAGATCATTTGTAAAGAAAATCTAATTAGTCTCAATATCAAAATGCCTTCCTCCATGTGCTCCACTTTTGCTTATCTCCTCTAAGCTATTGAATGTCTTTTTTGGAAAGGATGAGTGCATGTAAGAGACAAGTTAGGCATTATAATCATAAGTGGGTGCGGCAATGCCAAAGGGTGAGTATGCGTCTGAGCCTTGAAAGTTGGGAAGTTTGGCAGTGCTGAAAGGTGAGTTGGGTTTTGAGCCTTGAGTGAATGAATTCTTAAGATCAAATATCATTTCCTTCATATTTACAATTTCTTGTTCCATTAGTGAAACTTTTTTCTCTAGCTTAAAAACTTTATCTTGATACGGCTCTTTCTTCGCAGATGAACCACCCTCAACAAGGCCAATCACAGTAATTTGGTTGGCCATATCGTTCTTGAATTATCTTTGGTGCTCAACTTATGTCAACCTTTAGAAAGAAAATGAAACATTCAGTAAGCATTGAATAGTTATTAAAGGTTAATCATGAAGCATTAGAAATGTGATTAAAAGAACCTACTAGGTCGAGTCCTATAAGGGGTATAAGCATGAGATTATAATTAACAAGGAAATAGAGCACACAAAGATTAAACTTATATAAGAAAAAAGATTGTGAAAGACACAAAATTCTAATGTACCATTGTTAGGTTAAAAAATATCAGGGACAAAGAAAATTCCAACCAATGACTTTTTTCGATATACGTTATAAAGCTTGAGTTTAAAAAAGAGTGTGGAGGATCAATGTCAATAATCCACAAATAATAACGACACAAGCATTTGGAATGAGTGTAACTTTATAGAAGTGTACTTGGTACACCGATCAAAATCAATATAACAGAGAAAATCGGACAAATTATGTCAAGTGAATTTTGACAATTTGAGTAAAACAAATTTGAATATCTACTAATTTAAGAAGCAACAAATAACCTAAATGACAATGGAAGGACGAGAGTATTGGAGCGCATTGAGCAAAAACTTTATAATGTAGATTAGTCCTAACTAGATACTATGGAGTGCTAAATGTTTCGTCGTCATAAACAGAAGATTATAGCTGTAAAGAAAGAACTTTGAAAAGATTGAAAAGGTAAAAAAATCCAACAATTTGAATTTAGCACGATTATGACAAAATTTAAAGTGAATGATTTAGAAAAATAGACAGAAAAAATATTTGCAATTAATTATTCCCACATTAACAGGCTGGATGAAATTTTAAAAAAAATTGTGGACAAAAGTTTTGAAAACTTTGAGGATGAATTTAAGATGATAACAAATAAAACTCATTCAAAATAAAAAATGTGAATCCTATAGAAGATCGTGAAAAATAAAAATGGGAGAAACCGTAATTAAAATACTAAGAATTCGGTGGGATGGAGATAATTTCCTAAGTGACGCTCTAGAATCGTTAAAATGCATCAAGCGCAGAAGTGTTACAATAATAGAATTACAAAAAATATCATGATATATGTAAAAAAATGTGATAGATAATAAATAGATATATAAATGTAAATTTAACTTTCTCCTCTTAAAATAAAGAAAAAATAAATGTGAAATTAGAAAATAAACGTAAGGTCAAATAATATTGCAAATAAATTCATCTAGGTCAAATAGCATGTAAGTAAGCAAATTTGCAGAACAAATAGTACAATAATACATTTCAAAATGTAGGTGACTCCTTTATGCCGGAGGTAGGCCTAAGCGTCAGCTATTAATTAAGATTTCGTTAAATTGATCAAAGCTATAATTAGTGACGTTAGTCGAGTTTAGAGTTAGAATTTTCCAAACTCATTTTGGTCAAATTTTGACCTGAATCAATTTATCATTATCTCTGCACATAATATGATAGTCGACATTGGGTCGCAAATCCATTTGACATAAGGGTTTTTTCTAAATTCGTGGAATGACACTATGGGTCAAACCACCTAAGGCTTATGCATACATAGCCTAAATAATGGGTGCCAACTCTCTATCTTATGTTTTTATAAGATTTGGATAGACAAAGACTTAGATTCCCTATATGAGAAGGCACATGGTCCCATGATAGTAAAGCTCCTGCTCATTTCACATATGGACCGACTTTCTAAAATAGGTGATTTGATAGAATTTTGGAAAAGTACAATGCACAATCTACATGTATAATGTGTGTGTGTGTCAATTTACGAAGAGGAGAAAATATGAACGGAATGTCAATTTATATAAAGTGGTAAACGAGTAAGAAATTTATACCAAACAATAGCAAATAAACAATTTATGCAATACAAACATGAAAAACAAGACAATTAGGGTGAAATAAAAAATAATATATGAAAAACCTAATTATTAACCTAAGCATGTTATGGTTAAGAACCTAATAGTCCCCAGTGAATTCGCCAAACTGTTATACCCCATTTTAATAGGGGTCAAACCGAGGTAGAACATATTGGAAGACTTTTAAATAAAATAAGAAAGTCTCCACCTAATTAATTCTACGGTGAATTAAGCACTTATTATAAATACTTTATTAAAGCAAAGTAAAGACTTCATATTAAGGTCTACTGAACTAAGTGATTCTAATTATCCAGAAGGGTAGGTATTAGCACACTAAAAGATCTGCTAACTATGGTTAATCAGCCAAACTAAGGTTAGATAAATAAATCAACACTATGTTAAGAAAGATATAAATAAGGTATTAAAAAATATTATATAAATCTTATTAACATAAAACATGCTAGTTATTTGAAAAAAAAAAAGATTGAAAACTTCCGAAAAATTTACCCACTTTTCGAAAAATTATCAAAAGATATCTCCTAAAAAATAATGCAACTTTATTCTTGTCAAAACAAGGTTATTTAAAATCATTTGTGTACAAAAGTTTTCAATTAATAATTATAAAATCTAATTATGTTAAAAATTCACGTTTTATTTATTCTAAAAAAAAAGACTCTTTTTCCACTTTTTTATTTTTTTTAATATTAGAAGACTTCTAAATAAAAGGAAGTCGCCATCAAAATAATTCTATGGTGAATTAGGATACCTACTATAAACTACGTTATTAAAGAAAAGTAAAGAATGTTTGTAAGGTCTACTTAACTATGTTATTGTAAGTAAAAAAAATTAAAGATTCTTTAATTTTTAATTATTCAGAATATATAAGTCTAAATAAAATAAAAGAAAACCCACAAAGATTAGCCTACCTAATTACCTTAATATCTAGTATTGAAGCAAAATTAATAACCCATTTAAAATCTAGAAGAATGAGACACATACCACCTAATTATGATAAAATCAGATTTAGATACCCACCAAAATATTATAAATATGGTTTAAATGATTAAAGTATAAAAATACAAAGAATTAAAAAAAATTATTTCTAAAAAACGTAAAGAATTAAAAATAAGAATTGAAAGACTACATTATAATATATTTACCGGAGTTAGTAAAAACTCAATAAATGCACAAAAAGATGAAATATCAAATTTAGAATCACAAATAGATAGTTTAGAATGTATATATCAACATGACCTATTTACAATAAAATGAACAAAGAAGAATTTATAATAGATGAAAAAATATATCAAAATCATGAAGGATTAAAAATAAAAACAGTATTTTCTAATCTACGAAGACGATATAAGAAAATAGGTGAACATTTATATTTAATTCTAGAAAAAAGAAGAATTAAAATTAGAAGATAAATTGACAGTTATGGTAAGAATAGAAAAAGAAAACGAAGAAATAAATAGAAAAAAAAAA
>NC_061116.1:124957593-124991849 GCF_002878395.1 Capsicum annuum
CTGTTTAATAATTCTACTCTTCATAATCTTGTAATTTTTCCCTTATTGTTTTCTTTATGTCTATAATTTCTATATCTTAAGTATATATAAAACAAGTATTTTAATATCATCTATCATTTAAGTTCGATTAAATATTTTGTCACAATATTTTCTAATTGTTTGTTTTAGTCTAAGTAATTCTTGCATATTTTCATTAAGGAATTCTATATATTTTATATCTTTAGTTTCCATGTATTTGTCTAAATCTGTTTTCATTTGTTTTTCTACTAATTACATATTTTTCATATCTTTTTTCCAAAATTCTAGATATATGTGATTTATCATAGTTGATGTGTACGTAAGTATTTATAAGATTAATTAGGTAAGTGTGGTATATAATTTATTCTAGCTATATAATCTTTACCGAGTATTTTTTCTAATATGATATCTATTATACCTATATCCTTAATCCTTAATCACATACCTAATACAGATGGAAAATTACCTATACATGAACAACAAATACTAGTTAATCAGATAAAGAACATAAACCTACGCATTGAATATAGCAAAGTTAGAATAAAATACTACATAGAAATTGCTAAAATTTTAATAGGATAAAATAATAAACTACACAAATTAATGAATACATCTTACGAAAAGAATAAATAATTAAAAAATACCGAGACTAAACTATATAGTTTATACCTAGAATACAAAAGATTACATAGTACTAACGAAGATCTAAACCATTAGATAATTTAGTTACGATAATATCTAATTTAGAATATGAATTAATAAAACATTTTAAGTTAAAAGGATAAAAATGAAAATTAAACCAACCACTAATATACACGAAATAATTTACTTTAAAATAAATACTTGTTACTTAATAAGTAATACCTAATCCGCACCCCTCACAATAGTCGAGTATTTGTTGTTGCTACCATTTTTCTCTCAAAGCTATTTTATTCTTGGTCACACCAGATATGGAAGCACAGCTTTATCCTTCAATTAGATCTTTTTCCATATGTTTAAACAATTATGACAGGAGCTATTCTCTTATCACAATATATAAAGAGGAAGAAACAAAGGATTGATTAACTTTTTCTTGATTTACTAGAAGGGAAGATGCTATCATTCAAGAAACCATGTAATACTAATAGTTACTGTCTAAGAGTACCAAATTTCTACTCATTATAAATAGGACAAAGAATTCCAAGCAACCAACCAAATAAAGTACAACTCACTAGCAAGCTAGCAAGCTCTAGCCAAGGCAGTAGCATTACTATAAGGAACTAAAAAGGATGGTTAACTAATCAATAGGTTTCCTAATCTTGAAATTAGTTGAAGAATCTGGCAAGAATTTAGTGAACTCATTAAGCAAATTTGGGTGATCATTGAAAAGTATGGCAACCTACATATTAAAAAAACTAGTTAAAAATTAAAACAGGTTTATCACCTCATGGTAGACTTCATAGCTGTTCTTATCTCCTCCCCTACATCTTCAAAATGTCTAAGAAGGATATGTACATATGATCATTGTTTCGGAAACGTTCCTGCATGAAGCGACAACCCCAACCATTGATTAGGACTCATTTGTTATCTATTTATATCTATACTATTTATAAAAGTGCGAGACTCCACTAGAAATGTTTATTGAATTTTCACCTTTCGTAAGTGCATTTCATATTGGATGGAATTGGAATAATGATCAAATTTATTAAGGAACCTCATTACGGTGATGTTAGGAATGCAATGAGTTCTTTATTAATCAAAAGTTCATTCTTTCTTTTTCTGATGACATAATGTTTCTCAACAAGAAGAATTTCAAAGCACACTTTTTCTTGTTCTTTTAGTATAAATGTTAACATTAGAAGACGAATACTTAAAATACAATAACTTTTGGATTTTTAGAGATATACATTAATGCATGTAGATAATAGCTACTAGTAAAAGAAAAAAAAAGAAGGAAAGATAATTATAATAGAAATCAGAAGGCAGGTGAATACTTTCTCCACAAAGCGGACAACTTGTTCAAACTTAGTTTTCTATGGAGCCGCCTCAGTTTTACACCTCTTTGTCTTGCTTTTCTTCCTTTATTAACTTGGAATTAGTATGGCCATCATTCAACTTAGTCATTACACCTACAAGATATCCAACTGCAAAACCAGCAACAAATCAAAATGAAATCACATATGTATTATGTGATACAACAAGTTTACAATCACGAAGTTCAAGACTTACCAGCTCGGTCATAACGCTCTATGAATTTATTAAAACCCTCCATTAGATCAGGATATTTTCGAAGTGTATGAGAAACCTGAAATTAGTAGAGCATGCTTCCAAATCTATGATGCTTGCTTTAAAAACAACAAGAAGACTGACTTGCACGTCATTTAAAAGACATTAGTACCATAGAATTCTGTAACAACGGGATTCAGTAACCTTGTTTCTTGCTTTTGTTGGTCAAAAGAGAGGACAACCACACATTGAGTGAAATTGGGGTCAGGGAAGGGTAAAGTGTATGTAGATCTTAACCCTACTTCTTGAAAGGTAGAGAGGTTATTACTGATAGTCCCTTTGATCAAGGAAAAACATATCAAAGCAGATGAAAAAAGAAATGAGGGAAGTGAACTCATGGAAAAATATTGTAGAAAGCATGACAAAGCATTATGGAAAAAGGAATAGTAACTACAGCAAAATAGTGCAATAATTTAGGAACAAGAGACGGTAGATAGTAACAAAAATCAAAAGAGAGGACATGTTTAGCATAAATAGCTCTATCCCAATCAACGTAACCATTTTGCAGTATCGACCAGTAGAGCAACCAAAATTGCCCACACAGACACCCTAAGAAACCTACACCAATGGTGTTTCTTCATTCTTTTCAACCTTTTTTCTCTATTGTTGAATTGAAGTTGTATAGAAGAACTTACAAAGCGTCTGTCCACAGAGGTTGTTGTTGCTTTTGTAGTAGTCATGTTTGGTTGTGGTTGTTCAGTGTACTATTTTTCTAGCCTATCCTTTGCATGAACATCAACCAAATCATACCTAGCAGAAATTATAAACAAAAGATTATTGTCATATAGGAGCAAAAAAGATAGATTAGATGCATGTACCAAACTATGTAACTGCTCCCATGTAATTATTTCTCTACTATAAAAGATGCATTTTATGGATGTCTTATAATTAGCTGGACTTTGTAGTCTTCCCTTTACCTATTCACAAAAACAAAACCTTTGCTATATGTCTCTGTCAAAGGTAGGTTCTATTACAAGCATATTAACCAAACACAGCTACACGGTGCTAAAAACAAATACATCAAGAACTTCACCAAAAACTAAGTGAAACAGACTGAAAAGAAACCATGAACATTTAGCAACTTTTAGGGAAGAATAATACTAATTCTCATCTTATAGTTTGGGGTGAAAATACTGCATTTTCTCTTAAAACGGAAAGTGCTTTGTTTCCATCCTTAACTATACACGAAAATGCTGAGACATACAACCAAACTTTAGGAGGGTCCTATTAACCCCTGGACTAATTAAAATCATATTTTTGGCAATCTTAGTACCTACATGTCACATAAGTGATCAGGTCCCCGTAGGCACACCTGTGTGCCACGTGTGTGCCATGTACACACTAAAGTTTCTAAATATACAGTTTTAAATACACCTGTGTGCCATGTCATGGGATCTTGAATCATATAAGATGGTTTACCATCTCTATTGACAATCATATTGGCCTTAACCCCATCTCTTTTGAGATTCAAAGAACTATTTTTTGCACCACAGGTTTAGTCAGTG
Source organism: Capsicum annuum (assembly GCF_002878395.1). Lineage (NCBI taxonomy): Eukaryota > Viridiplantae > Streptophyta > Magnoliopsida > Solanales > Solanaceae > Capsicum > Capsicum annuum. The sequence continues at coordinate 124,961,382 of NC_061116.1, forward strand.
AATCGGCTGAATTCAATTCTGACTTCACATAATCAATGAAAATTATTCCATCTCTTAGCAGCTGCTTAACAATATCATGTATCAATTTCATATTTATACTCTTACAATTATAAGATTTATTCTTCGCAATAGCAATGGCGACTTAGCAATCACAGTGTATACACATAGGAGACACCAGATCATTCCTTTTTAAAGAGATATTAGACAACAAATCATCCTTTTTCAAAAGTATATTAGGAAACAAATCATCCTTTTTAAAAGGTCCATGAGACAACAAATTTAACGCCCTAAAAATGGGTCTCAAAATAATACATGGTGCTTAGGGTCACAAGTGACCCCAAGTTAACCCTCTTACTAGCATAACTCATAAGCAACTGAAATAAATGCATAAATCTGAAAGAATAAAGCGCAAGATAACTCTTTTATGAATTTACTCAATACAAAACTGAATTTACAAGATTACAACTCTGCTTTTTTCAACAAAAATAAAACTGAATACATCAACTCCTACTGATTGTCTGTGAAGCCTCTACTAGTACTAACTATAGGTATTTGGGTCATGACTCTCAATTATCCCAACTTAATACGACTGATTAAAGAAAATAAAATACTTCTCAAATTGTGTAACTGACTCGAGCCCTTTGATAAAAAAGGCTCATCACCCGCTGACTGGAAGCTGCAACAGAATGAATCTGGTATATGTGCTACAATTCGTACCAACATTATGAGACAATGTAGCACATAGACATATATGTGGGTCAACACTTTGGGAATGTACTGAGTATATGGGGGTGTATGCATTTAAATAAACAATATCATAAATTTTGTTAGAAATCATGCATGCTGACAATAATGACTCACGATGCTTGAAAAAATCTGAAATATAATTTCAATAAATCATAATTAGTGAAACATGTATCATAAATCTCGTGATTCATTACACTTAACTCAAAAATCTGAATTTTCTCTTCTCATTCTCAATACTCATAAGCTAAAGAAATCATTAAATAATACTTTCATAACTCATACTTCTTTATTAAGGAGAATAGAACTTCTTTAAAACTAAAGAACTCAAAACTTTATAAACTTAGGAATTGGAAATTGAGAAACTGTGGAAATCTCAAAAAATCAAACTTTCAACATATATACTTTTAACTTAAATAGAGTAGGGGACTGCTTTGGGAGTTTCTTCTAACCGACATATACCATGTGAGCCACATAGAGTCCAACGTTTTGTCTTCCTAAGGAAGAAGCCCCACGTAGGGGAGGAGCGTCATACTCTTGCCAGGGAGTATAACCTCAGCTCAGTGATCACAAACTCGGCCTTAGACCCACAAATCTCAATCCTACGATGGCACGTAGTTCTGGGGAATTAGGATGCGCTGAACCTACACTTCCTGCTCGGTGCTAAATACTACTCCCCTACTTAGGCTCATAACTCTAAGGAAATCCACCTCAAAATAACTCAAGGGTCTATAATGAAGACCAAATCATATTTTTCATAATTGAATCATAATAAATTGTGGATTCCTATTTTAAACTCAAGAATCATGAGAGAAATTTCAATTCAAATCTCAGTAAATAATTTGTTAAAAGAAAGCTCAAGATCATAGCATCATCAAAATCCAACTTCAAACTTGATAAAAATATAATGGTTCAATCTTCCAAGAACATAGTCTCAAAATTTAATACTTGTCTCATATCAACTCAAAATAATAATTTATACTCAATATCATTCATGAAATTTATTCAACAATATTAATTCGTAAAGAAAACATACAAATTACAATATAAACTTTTGGATCAAAGCATGATAATAAGAAATATCACAAATTCCACAATTTAAATAACTCATAAATTTAGAATATTCAAAATGGAATATTTGAACATAATTTCAATTGTAAATCATAAATACTTCAAATAAAAATTAAGTTTTTGGCACAAGAACGGAAGTATTATCCTTGTTCAACACCCATATACCTCAAATCTATGGATTTAGATGAACTATTGATTCTGAAACTATATTTGTAAACATAATAGGTGCTCCATGAAGATCTCGACTTGGGGATTCTGATTCTTGAATTATTTTTGGTATTTAATGGTGGAATTTTGGTGGATCTAAATTTTGAGTTGGGAGGAAGTATGTTGTTTTCTGGAGTGAAAACTGATGAATGGTACTGTACTGGTCAATTGGATGTTAATTCTCATGTTTAAGACAGAAGAAGATTGAAAATTGGCCCAAAGCTATACACAGGGCGTCGCCCTGCTTTCACCCCTGGTCTAGCCTGGGCGGCTCCCTGCTAGGGGGGCTAAGTGAGGCGGCGCGGTCTTATAGGCTTTTGCTACTACCTCAGTCAAGAAAAAGATGATAACTTTTAGCTCGGGTAATGAATTTTAGCAAAATTTGTATCATTGGAAAGTTAGTTCAATTATCTATGTGTTGGTGGGTTATGAGCTCAAAAATTCATAGTATAAAGAGAGATATGCTCATTTGAAATTGACTGTACTAATATCCTTCTCAAGAATTCAATCGGTAAGGAAGGTTTTGATTCGTCTAATAGCTGGGACATTTTTGAGGACTTAATACTCATCAAACTAGATCTTTAAACTAAGAAATCACCAAAATTCATTGATCAGTATCTTGAAGCGGGGTTCTACTATCAGCTGTAATTCTCAGGGTATTACAATATCTCCCCCTTGGAAATATTCATCCTCGACTGTCACTTGTTAGGCTTAGAATACAGATAAAACTGAGGATACACATCTGAAATAACTTATTAAACTGAATCTATATATTTATTACCTTTGGAATACTTCGATTAATACATATACTCATGATAACAATAGATATGTGTCAAAATCTTTGATTAGAGAGGAGCTGCATGAAGGAAGACTGTTATCTTCATCTAAATCTGAGCTAACTTATGCTGAGAGTTTAGAATTCGCTTGATGAGCTCATAGTATAATCGTACTTATAGACCGTGAAGTGAGCTTATGCAGGGATAAATTATGAGAAGACGATGCAAATATCACACAATTGGTATGACATTATCTGAGCTGGAATACTTGGAAAAACAAAGATCTTTCAGTGAGTACTTATGAAATGAGTCATGACTAGATATCCAAATTCTGAAACTGGTGCCTGATACATATACTAAGCGAAACTTAAAATTTACACGAGTGCGAACAACTATCACTTTGAATGACCGCACTTATGAAACTCTAGATAGTAGGACTAGACTAGTTTAGGAAATAGAAAATCATCAAAATCTATTTGTCTGATTGTTAAATGGACTGTCGTCTATTCAAACTGAATCATTCCAGATACTCATACTCAAGTGGAGGATTTCTTTCAACACCCTTTTAGGGAGTTTTAACGATATGAGGGAGCAAGGAGCTTTTGGCATAATCTGAATAAGGCATCTGAGTAAGAGATTACAATATTTCTACGAGTCTATAGCTTGGAACATATACCTATGAATCATAAGTCGCGATATACGTATTAGGCCTCAAGCAGTGCAACTTTTTACTCTCCAACTTAGCAACACTTGTCAAAGCACTCTTTCAGCTATACATTTCCCTCAAATTATGTACCCGCTCGATTAAACTTATAATCCTCACATGGCACTGATATTTCCATCTACTCGTGTCTACACTGAACTAAATTCGCTCACCATGTTCAAGCCTAACTCACAGTCACAAGATACATCACATAGCACCATGATAGTCTAAATCATAACTTCAACATACCCTGCATTCCACAACTTCTCATCTCATGCAAAATTCTCATTACCAGTCCAACAACCACATTCACCCTAGTACTAGACATTTACTAACGCACAAGGCACCCATCCACACATATACAGATATAACATTCAAGCCTATCTTCATACCCACGTATGCACCTCTAAACAAATACTCATAAAGAATGTTTCTCATATTCTCTAACACCTTATCCATGACAACTTCTCTGCGTTATTCAATTCTTAAGATGATACACATAAAATATCCTCAACTAACTAAGTCATACTCGAAACTTGACTTCAAAATTCTTTCAAACTTATGGACTAACATAAAACAACACAAAAAAAAATATTTTCTCCAAATATAACATATGAAACTTCAACTAACCATGCCATGTATCAAAGATGGCGTCAATCTTACTTCACATTTACCGACTTAGCTAAAATAAGCACACAACCATCTTTCATCAATAAGAAATATTTACCCTCTCCCCTCTAGACAACTGCTCATCATTACCATCTCGACTTAATGAAAAGGCCACTAAAAGATTAGAACATGAAGACCTAAAACATGAAGGGATACTATGAATAACTTGACTCTCTTTACTGAGGCCTTAGGAATACGGTATCAAATGTATGAATTCATTAAGGTATCAAAACTGAGTACACCCATAACGTAAAATGATTCTTACTAATCATTAAAAGTATTGTCTGAGTACTGGAACTGAACATACTGTAAAAATTGAGTACATTAGTCATGAGCTGCATGACCTGAATTTAAAGTTCATAACTTATGGAATGTGATTCCATCTGCTGAAAGAACTGGAGCACCTCATTTTTGGGAACTATGAGAGTACGTAATTCTCCATCATATGCATGAACATTAATTAAGATCATGGAACCGAAATGTAAAGTATGAGTAGGTTTTGGGACAACTGAAAAATACTGAAATAAGATCGGGTCAAGCATCAATCTTTCTCACAGCTATTCTACAACTTACTGGTACATCTACTAGAATCTGAAATCTTGACTTAGTTACTTGTTCTACCATCTCTCCCTTAGATTTAAGACATCACCCTAAGGATGCAAACCATTATATAAACTTTAGTCTAACTGTAATCACTTTACTCTAGCCTCTAAGGTATAACATTGCATATGAACAATATAACTTAACCCGAATGTCTAAACCTGAAAGCGTAAAACGAAATTCTAATACTACCTTCTGAGTTACACTCTATCTCTCTATAGCCCCAATAATCATCATATAATACTTGAACACTTGCAAAACTCAAATCTGTGTGAGCATCCTTATAGTCGGAGTGCACACCATCCAGTGCTTTAACTCTTATTTCTATTAACTCAATCTTTAAAATTTCAGACTTAGATTCTAACGCTTAGCACAGATACCTCCAAAGCCTTGATGGGCCATACTACTTCTGTTGTAGCCTACCAATATCACGCTTATAAACTTATATTTCTAAACTATGAGAATCAAAATCATACATAAATAGGCTCAACATCTTTAATCATAACTGCTTAACTTAGCTATCACGAACATTATTCATTATCTAACTAGTGTTTCTCCTCCCAGTAACTCCTCGGTAATACTAACTATACTATATGCATTTATCCTTAAAATAATGCAACCCCATAGAACTTAGGGCGTACTTCCACATCATACATCAAAAATCATACTTAATTACGAGCCAAATAAACTTAAGCTTTTGCATACATTGTTCAAGCCTTCAAGATTACTTCCATACGACTAACATTCACAACACATCAATCATTATATCTACCTTGCACGTCACCTACTATTAAAACTTAGTATCTCATTCTAGTTATGATTATCTGCAATCTTGACAACTAATCTTACCTGTCAAATGCCCAAAGATGCTAGTCCGCTAAGACATCATAACAATAATAATCAATCGGAATCCTATGGTCTACCTTATTTACAATCCATTAACACATCCTCCTTCTACACATCATTACTATCTACCAAGTATATTCATCAATAACTTATACCTTTCGAACACACCAAGCACCATCAATAACTTTTTTCATACTTCAAGCAAATAATCTTTTCCCTTAATTAATAACTCCTTCTTTACCTTGTCTAAACTAACACTCAAGGGCATATCACCTCATTACTAACTCATTCTCATGCCAAAAGATTCAGCTATACATATATTCAATAAACCGCACTTACCACCATCCTTGTCATTACATCTATAACCCATACTTCTAACCAACACAAGCATAAAAAGATAGATATCAAGTTGCTAGTGAATCAAAATAGGCCTCACATGGCTCCACCATACATTAGTTTTGATGTTTAACAAGAAAATGAGATGAATAACAAAGAAATTATGCTAGTGAATCGAAATAGGCCTCACACAGCTCCACTAGACTTTGGTTTTGATTTTGAACAAGAAAATAAGATGAATAACAAACTAATTATGCTAGTGAATCGAAAGAGCCCCACACGGCTTCACTAGACTTTTTTTTTTTAAAATGCAATAATAACGAGATTACATAATATAGGAGATAGAAATTTAACACACAATGTTCAATGATCTAAGGATACACATCTTATTTTGTATTACTTGCATGACTCATAAGAGTGAGGACATAACTCTGATCTTGAGAGACTTATAACACACTAGAAGGCTCCTCTCAAGTCACTTTATGAAACTTTTGAAACTTCTCGCTAGCAAACATAAGAGCATTAGCTGGGGAGGAACTGGAACTTGTTGATCATGCTATATCATGAATAATACATAGATAGGGAAGTATAGATTTACATTATGGATTCAGAGGAGAAATCTGAAAGTATATCTGACTTGGGTTTAGTGTACAAATTTTATGAATCATTAATAAAACACTTTAATCTTTAGAACTCAAAAGCACTGATGTGATAATTTCTAGTTCACATATAATCCCATAACTATCTGTGGATAATATCTGAGAAAGCACTATCGATAAAGATTCAAGCTTGACTATTTCTGATATCTTAAAAGTAACGCATAGATGGCCTGAATAGATTAAGATAAAAATCTATATAAGTTTCTTATATAACCTTTTGGTAGCACGATCTGGGACTTGAAAGAATGGAAATATTTCCTATGTGCATTGTAGCCTCTAGAAGAAAAGTACAGACGTATTCGTACCATTCCGCAAGACTCTACTAGACACGGCTTCATAGATATCCTAGGACACCTTGAACTGTGTGCCCTGATACTAAGTTTGTAATGCCCCAAAAATGGGTCTCGAGATGTCACATGGTGCTGAAGGTCACAAGTGACCCCAAGCTAACCCTCTTACTGGCATAACTCATAAGCAAATGAAATAAATGCATAAATCTGAAAGAATAATGCAGAAGATAACTCTTTTATGAATTTACTCAATATAAAACTGAATTTACAAGATTACAACTCTATTTTTCCAACAAAAATGAAACTGAATACATCAACTCCTACTGACTGTCTATGAAACCTCTACTAGTACTGACTATAGGTAGTCGGGTCATGACTCCTAAATATCCCAACTCAGTATGATCGATTAAAGAAAATAAAATATTTCTCAAACTGCGTAACTGACTCGAGCCCTTGGATAAAAAAGGCTCATCACTCGCTGACTGAAAGCTGCAACAGACTAAACCTAATATGTGTGCTACAATTCGTACCTACATTATGAGATAATGTAGCACATAGATATATATGTGGGTCAGCACTTTGGGAATGTACTGAGTATATAGGGGTGTATGCATTTAAATAAACAATAACGTAAATTTTGTTAGAAATCATGCATGATGACAATAATGACTGACGACGCTTGAACAAATCTGAAATATAATTTCCATAAATCATAATTAGTGAAAAATGTATCATAAATCTCGTGAGTCATTACACTTAACTCAAAAATCTAAATTTTCTCTTCTCATTATCAATACTCGTAAGTTAAAGAAATCTTTAAATAATACTTTCCATACTTCTTTATTAAGGAGAATAGAACTTCTTTAAAACAAAAGATCTTAAAACTTTAAAAACTTAGGAATTGGACATTGAGAATCTTTGGAAATCTCAAAAATTTAAACTTTCAACATATATACTTTTAACTTAAGTAGAGTAGGGGACTACTTTGGGAGTTTCTTCTAACTGACATAAATCATGTGAGCCACATGGAGTCTAACGTTTTGTCCTCCTAAGGAAGAAGCCCCATGTTGGGGAGGAGCGTCATACTCTTGCCAGGGAGTATAACCTCAACTCAGTGATCACAAAATCGGCCTTAGACCCACAAATCTCAATCCTACGATGGCACGTAGTTTTGGGGAAGTAGGATGTGCTGAATCCACACTTCCTGCTTAGTGCTAAATACTACTCCCATACTCAGGCTCAAAACTCTTAGGAAATCCACCTCAAATAACTCAAGGGTCTATAATGAAGACCAAATAATATTTCTCATAACTGAATCATAATAAATTGTGGATTCCTATTTTCAACTCAAGAGTCATGATATAAATTTCAATTCAAATCTCAGTAAATAATTTGTTAAAAGCAAGCTCAAAATCATAGCATCATCAAATCCAACTTCAAACTTGATAAAAATATAATGGTTCAATCTTCCAAGAGCATAGTCTCAAAATTTAATAATTGTCTCATATCAACTCAAAATAATAATTTATACTCAATATCATTCTTGAAATTTATTCAACAATGTTAATTCATAAAGAAAACATACAAATCACAATATAAACTTTTGGATCAAAGCATGATAATAAGAAATATCACAAATTCCACAACGTAAATAACTCATAAATTTAGAATATTCAAACAGGAATATTTGAACATAATTTCAACTATAAATCATAAATACTTCAAATAAAAATCAACTTTTAATCATAAGATCGAAAATAATGTCCTTGTTCAACACCCATATACCTCAAATCTATGGATTTAGATGAACTATTGATTCTGAAACTCTATTCGTAAAAATAATAGGTGCTCCATGAAGATCTCGACTTGGGGATTCTGATTCTTGAATTATTTTTGGAATTTTGGTGGATCTAAGTTTTGAGTTGGGAGGAAGTATGTTGATGAATGGTACTGTACTGGTTAATTGGAGGTTAGTTCTCATGTTTAAGACAGAAGAAGATTAAAAATTGGCCCAAGGCTATACCCAGGGCATCTCCCTGCTTTCACCCCCGGTCTATCCTGGAAGGTGCCCTTCTTAGACCCCCGGTCTAGCTTGCGTGGTGCCCTGCTTAGAACGGTGGTCTAAGCTAGGTGGTGCAGGCTTATAATCTTTTGCTACTGCCTCAGTCATGAAAACGGCCATAACTTTTGCTCGGGTAACGAATTTTAGTAAAATTGGTATCGTTGGAGGATAATTCAATTATTTATCTATTGATGGGTTATGAGCCCAAAAAATCATAGTATAAAGATATATATGCTTATTTGAAGTTGACATATATATGCTTATTTGAAGTTGACTATACCAATATCCTTCTCAAGAATTCAATCGGTAAGGAATGTTTTGATTCGTCTAAAATCTAGGACATTTTTGAGGCCTTATTACTCATCAAACTAGATATTGCAACTAACAAATCACCTAAATTTATTGATCAATAGCTTGAAGTGGGGTTCTACTATTAGTTGTAATTCTCGGGGTATTACTACAAATTATCCCTTTTTAAAGGAATATTTTCTAAAAAAATTCTTAGCCATTCAGACTTAGTCCCTTCTAACTCCAAACCACAAACTCTGATTCGATATTCAATCTCACAATGATTGTTTGTTTTGATGATCTCCACGATACTGCACTACCACCAAAAGTGAATACATGCATAACCATTAGTGAATTTCATCTCACATGAATCAGAGATCCTGTTTGCATCATAATACCTTTCTAAAGTAGAAAAAAATCCACTATACAATATACCATAATTTACAGTTCCTCTCAACTATTTCATTAGACACATTAATGTAGACCAATGTTTTTTACTGGGACTATGAGTATATTTGCTCGATCTACCCATAAAATAGGCCATACCAGGCCTAGTAAAATTCATGAAGTGCATTAGACTCTCAATGATATGTGCATACTTAGACTGAGTAACAACGTACTATTCTTTTTAATTTAAAATTAACATCATAAGGAGTGGCTATAAGAGTTATCTCCCAACATTCAAATTTCTTAAGAAGTCTTTCCACATTATGTCTTGTGACAATATTATACCATTTTCACTCATAACTTTAATTCCCAATATCATATTCACTTCACTAAGATTTTTTATATCAAAGTTAGTAGACAAAAATAATTTGATATATTTCACAATATTTAAACAAGTACCAAATATAAACATGTCATCAACATATAATCAAATTATCACATAATTATTGTTTACCACATTAGTATAAACACATTTATACGCTTAAACAAAATAAAATTCATCTTTTATCAAGACTTGATCATATTTATCATGCCACTTTTTAGGAGCCTATTTAAGACCATAAAGAAATTCAACCAATTTACAAACTTTATTTCTTGCCCAATAACAAACATCCTTCAAGTTGGATCATATAAATTTATTCTTCTAAATTTCCATTTAAGAAAGCTGTTTTTGCATCTATTTGATGGATAAAAATCTTATGAATTGACGACAAGGCAATTAATATTCAAATAGAAGAAATTCTTTTCATTATTACAAATGTATCAAAAATAATCAATATTTTTCTTTTAAGAAAATCTTTTAGCTACTAATCGACCCTTACATTTATCAATTGATCCATTAGGAATAAGTTTCTTTTTGAAAATTTATTAACAACCAATCGATTTTGCACTAGGAATTAAATCAACTAAAACTCATGTATTATTTTTCATAATTGAATCAAGTTTAATTTTTATTGCCTCTTTTCAAAATTTAGCATCAAAAGAAGATATAGCTTCAAAATAATTTGAGGTTCATTATCGAGAAGAAAAAAAATTGAAAATGATTTCCATAAGAAGAATATTCTTTTTTAAGCATTTTACTCCTTCTTAGTTCCTCGATATTAGAGGTAGATTCATTTTCTCTTCCAATAGGTGTATGAGAAATTTTATCATTTAGTGAAAAAATATGTTCAAAAAATTTAACACTTTTGGTTTCAGTTATTGTATTTCTATCAAGTGCATCACTTTTGAAAACAAAAAATCTATATATAGCACTATATTCAGCATATCTAATAAAAATGCAATCAACAATTTTAGAACCTACTTTCCACTTTTTAGGTTCAGGCAGAAGAACTTTAACTAGGTAAGCAGTAGAGTATTCAGAGAGAACAATTGTGTTGACCCCCTACCCTCTCAGGTTCTAAGGCTCAATCTGGGGGTCTAGGTAAGCAGTAGAGTATTCAGAGAGAAGTGATTCGTACAGTGGTGAGCCTTCTTTCTTACAGAAGACATGTTTATTTTGGACTATGTTATTCTTTTTGTTGGGTCTACTGGGGGGCCTTATCCCAATTTTCAGACATTTATCATTTGATCATGTAGTAGAGATTTCACAGACTATATCATATGTTATTTAGTTAATATGGTATTTTTCCCTTTTTGTTATCGAATTAAATTTAGAGTATGACCATGTTTTCGTATTTGATTATATATCCACATTTTATTTTATTATATGAATGTCGTGCATGATTACTAGATAGAGGAGGGTGTCCCGAAACTTCATGGTTCAAAATTCTTTTCACGGCCAAGCCCTAGTTCGGGTCGTGACAAACTTGGTATCAAAGCATGATTCATGGTCCCAGGGTGTCTGTGAAATTGTGTCGGGTAGAATCTTGTTTATGGGTGTGTCACGCCCACATTTATAAGTAGGAAGCTACTAGGCGTTTAGTAATATCTCCTTTCTTTGTGATTTAGTTCTTTCTATGGATTCTAGGATGTCCCCTAAATGTTCCCTAATCATTGGTATCTTGTATTTCAGAAAATCAATTATGCCTCCACATCGCTCTAACGGTTAGAACGCCCAAACTGATGAGGTCTGTCCTACCCATGGGATTAGGACATGCAATAGGGATAACACTCCTGAGTATTGTTGTTTCTCCAAGAGCCCCACCTACTCAGACCTTTCCACCCAGATCCCCCAGTCGAGGAGTAACCACACCAGCCTTTCGAAAGAGAGGTGTCAAATATTGAATTCAGATAAGCTATTCACATGCTCGCGTAGTTAGTGGCCATATAGACTCCACAGTCATAGGATGTGGGGTCTACGCCTAGCACATCTTAGACTACTAGATTAGGTAATTTTATGAGGATGAATCTGCCTAAGTTTACAGGGATAAAGGTAGATAAGGATCTATAGGAGTTTGTGGATGATATGGAAAAGATCTTGATAGTGATGAATGTAGATGAAGTATAAGGAGTTGAATTAGTGTCTTATCATCTTAAAGAAATAGTGAATTAGTGTTATAACGAGTAGAAAGATTCAAGATATGAGAATGCCGAGCCTTCAGTATGGGGCGAGTTTATGGAAGTGTTCCTGGATCGGTTCTTTCCTCTGGAGTTGAGAGAAGCCAAATCTAAAGAGTTCATGAACCTTAAGGAAGCAAAAATGAGCGTCAAGGAGTACACTCCGAGGTTCAACTAACTAGATCGTTATGCTCCAGAGATGGATGGTAATATATGAGCCCGAATAAGGAAATTTGCATCCGGACTTTCAGATGACTTAGTGCTTGAATGTAAGGGAGCGATGATGAATAGGGACATGGATTTCTACAGACTGTCAATCCACATGCATTAGGTTGAGGACATGAAAAAAAGAGTTGTTAAGGCTAGGGAGAAGGATAGAAAGGCTAAGAGGTACAGGCCAACAGATCAGACTAACAGTCAACATCATAATGGGAACAAGGGTGACGAATGGCCCAAGAAGAAGTTTTGGAGTAATGCACAACCTGCAGCCAGTGTTCAAGTTCCCAGACCTTCAACAGATTGGCAATTTCTTAATTTTCAGTCTAGTTATGGGCCGAGAGTCAGGGTACGCAATCATAGGGAAGTGTAGCTAAAACCCCTCGGTCATACCCACGGTGTGGAAGATGTGGGAGGGATCAACCAGGAAGATGCTAGTTTGGTGTCATGGTATGTTATTCGTGCAGCCAACCAGGCCATATTCAGAGGGATTGCCCTATATTGAGAAGTAATTTTGGGGGAGCTAAGTCACAGGCAAATTCTTTTGCACTACCACCACCGCCTTAGAAGGGCGACACTTCAGCTGCCGGAAGTGATAGCAACCGGTTGTGTGCTTTGTCGAACTGCCAGGAGGAAGAAGCCTCACCAGATGTTGTCATACATTACATATTTTCTATTGTGATATGTATGTGTTGCTTGATCCTAGGTCTACCTTGTCTTATGTGACCCCATATATGGCTTTTGGTTTTAGGTTTGAACCTGCTGTAATTCCAGAACCTTTCTCTATTTCCACTCTGGTGGGTGATTCTATTGTGGCTAGGAGAGTGTATAAAAATTATATTGTGTCTATTTTTAGCCATGATACTGTGGAATATCTCATAAAGCTTGATATGGTTGATTTTGGACTGACTCCATTCATGTTATGCCATACTAGACTGTAGAACCTGGAGCGTTACTCTCTCTTTTTTGAATGAGCCAGTGATACAGTGGGAGGGGAACTCTTTAGCACCTAGAGGTAAATTTATATCTTATCTCAGAGCCCATAAACTTATTTCCAAAGGTTTCTTGTATCATCTTATTTGTGTTAAAGATTCCAATACTGAACTTCCTTCTCTTCAGTTAGTCTCCATAGTTAAAGAGTTTCCAAAAATCTTTCCCCATGATCTCTCAGGAATTCCACCTGATAAAGAGATAGATTTTGGTATTGATATGTTGCCAGACATCCATCCCATCTCTATTTTATGTAACGCCTTGAAATCCCATCTCGAGATGTCACATGGTGCTCAATGCTATAAGTAGCCCTAAGCTAACCCTTTGCGCCTGTTACTACTTATAATACTTACTTTGAGATAAATAATCAACAATACAGTCTTAGTAAATCACACTGAACTTAGGTAGCAGAAAGACATAACCAAAATATCAAATCTTGAAACAACTCTGAAAAACATAACTGACTGTCTAGTCTGACAATGCCTCTACTACTGCAGGAACTGGAGAGCCATTGGGACAGATCCCCAACTGATTCGAACTAAGATCAATAAAACCAAATACTAACTATACTGAATATCTGGAAAATAGGTCCTCAAACCATGAGGAGTCACCACTGTGGAAATGCAGATAAGGTAATTGGAATCACTGGCGCTGCTGTGACTGAGCACTTAAACCAACATTATGAGACAATGTAGCACACAGACGTATATGTGGATCAACAATTTAGGAATATATTGAGTATATGGGGATGTATGCAATAGTTAAAAACAATATAATTAGTCCTTATAGAAATCATGCATACTAACAATAACGACTCACGTAGCTTGAGTAAACACTTTCATAAAAGATGAATAGGAAACATGTAATGTAAATCACGTGAGCCGTTACGCTTCACTTTATTCTAAAATCTTTCTTTCTTTTCTTTAAAAATAAAGACTCTCAGGACTTGAACTTAGTAATCTTTATAATTTTAGGACTTAAGAGACTTAGTGATTATAGAACTTTAGATGTTAGGACACTTTGGAACTTAGGGAGTTTCTCTAAACCAACATAAACCATGTGAGCTTAGATGGAGTCCAACGTCTTACCCACATTGAGGAGAGTTATTATACCCTTTCCATCGAAATAAAACCTTAAATTTAATGATCACTGTCTTAACCCACTTGGGGTTTATCAAAATCCTATGGTGGCTCATAGTTTTAGGGTATTTGACCTTGGAATCATACCCAACTCGGTGCTAAATACTACTCTCTTACTTAAGCTCAGAACTTTTTAGGAAATCCACCTTAAAATAACTTATGGTCTATAATGAAGACCAAAATAAGATTTTCTTAGCTTTAAAGAAATAATGCTGTTGATTCCTAGCTTAACTTAATAGCAAAACTCATACTTGTTTTAAAAACCAACTTTCTTTATCAAAACATGGAAATACCCAATCATGGGATGCTTTAGTCATAAACATTTTTGGAGATAACAAGGCTAAATCTTGGGGATTTAAGCCCATGATTTAAATTCATATGAAATACCAGAGAGGATCATGCTTTATACAAAATTATCCATAATTCAACTTAAAATCTGGAAAAATGTAACATGTGCATAATTACTAGAAAATAGACAAGTAATTTAATATTTAATTCACTTGAGATCTTCAAAATCATGTAATTAGCAACATGGGGTATAAACCCTAACTTAAATTTCATTGAAATCTATCAAAATTTAGAAATTTATATCCTAAAGTAAGTTTTTGGGCACAAGAACGAAAGATGTGTTCTTGTTCAAATCGCACATACCTTAGATTATGACTTTAGATGAACAAGCTTGCTTGAGAATCTTTTTGGAACTCTTGAGAGAGGGATCTTGAAGCCTTTGACTTGGTAACCTTGAATCTTAACTCAATTTGTGAAAACTACGGTGAAATCCGTAAGTTCTTGGAGAATGAATTGAATCTTGTTTCTTGACAAAACCCTAGTTTGAGATGTTTTGGACGAAATTGAAATTATCTCCTTCGTTTTGGATATATCTAAGTGTTAAAAGGGTAGAAAAAAACTGAAATACCCTTTTTAAAAATGCTTTATTTGGCTTAATGGGGTATGCGACGGTGACAGGCGAAGGTCCATCGCTGGCTCGATGGTCCGTCGGATCTCTCCATCTCATCATGTACAGAAATCAGAATTCTACCTTAATTGTGATGGTGCTGGTCGATGGTTCGTCGATATCTCAATGGTCCATTGAACCCAACCATCGTACTTCACCAGTCAATTGGGTCTCTACCTCATTGTGAAGGCCCTGGGCGATGGTCCATCGCTAGTGTAATGGTTTGTCGGACCTCACCATCATACCTGGGTAATTTTGCTGTTCTATAGAAATGTTCATAACTTATCACCCAACTTTGGATTTTCATGAATTTTGTATTGACAGAAAGCTTATTCAATTCCCACCAAAGTAAAAAGTCAAGATCAGGGAAAACTCTGTAAGATTCAAATGTCACCCACATTGGAAGTCATTCTTACATCCTTTAAAGATGAAGTTAGTATTAAAGAAGACTTGGGGTATTACAATATCTCCCCCTTGGGAACATTCGTTCTCGAATGTCACTAGTTAGGCTAAGAATAAAGAGAAACTAAGAGTACACAGCTGAAACAACTTGCTAAACTAACTCTACTTCATTCTAAGCCTTCGGATACATCATAAAATGTATAACCTCATAATAAGAATGGCTATACAACTGCAATTTTGATTAGAAAAGGATTGAATTAAGAAAGAATGGTAACTTTGGCTTAATATGAACTTGTGGAGAAGAGGTGCGGGTAGTTGGATCGCATATCTACTTCTGCTTCACAAGTAGCACCCTCAACTGACTGGTTGCTCCATAAGACTTTAACCAAACAAACTTATTTGTTCCATAGTCTACGGACTTCGATATCTAGAATCTTAACTGGAACCTTATCATAGGAAAGACTGTTCTGGACATCTAATTCTGAAGGATCTATAACAACGGAATCACCAATGCACTTCTTAAGCATGGAGACATGAAAGATTGGATGAATGGATGATAACTCTGTGGGCAACTCAACTTTATAAGCTACTTTTCCAACACGGCTCAAAATTCTATACAGGCCAAAATAATGAGGACTAAGCTCCCCCTTCTTGTTGAATCTTTTCACCCCTTTCATGGGTAAAATTTTTAGATATACCAAGTCATCAACTTCGAATTCAAGATGTCTTCTTCTCATATCTGCATACGACTTCTGATGACTCTAGGTTGTCATCAATCTTTCTTGAATCAACTTAACCTTCTTCATAGCCTCAAACACTACATCAGGCCCAATCACAGCAGCTTCACCCACTTCAAACCAACCTATGGCAATTTACATATCCTTTCATAAAAAGATTTACATAGGACCATTCGAATGCTAGCATAAAAACTTGAATTATACGCAAACTCGATTAATGGAAAATGCTCTTCCCAACTACCTTTGAAATAAAGAGCGCACGCTCTCAACATATCATCCAAAGTTTGGATGGTCCTCTTAACCTGACCATCTGTCTGTGGATGAAAGGTGGAACTAAGGTGAACTTGGGTACCAAGGCCCTTCTGAAAAGCTCTACAGAACTGAGAAGTAAACTGAGTACCCTTATATGATATGATAGACAAGGGAACTCCATGCAACCTGACTAACTCTCGAATGTATAACTTAGCATTGTCCTCAGCTGTATAGGATGTATGTACTGGCAAGAAGTATGCTGACTTAGTCAACCAGTCTAAAACAACCCAAGTCGAATCACGATAACGACGTGAAAGAGGTAAACCAGTCACAAAATCTATATTCACCGCTTTTCTCTTCCAAGTAGGAATGCTAAACTCTTGTATATTACCACCATGTCTTTGGTGCTCTACCTTAACCTATTGGAAAGTTGTACACTTCATCACAAACTCTGCTATATCTCTCTTCATACCATTCCACTAATAGATTTCCTACAAATTGTAGTACATCTTGGTAGCACCGGGATGAATGGAATATCGCGCGCTATGCGCTTCATCCATAATACTCGGCCTCAAATCATCAATACAAGGAACACACAGTCTATCTTGAAACCTCAACACACCATCTCCCCCTTTGGAGAAAACCTCTACCTTTTAGTATTTAACTAAGTCCTTTAGTTTGAACAAACTAGGATCCTAGTCTTGCTTCTCCTTCACTTCCAAAACTAAAGAGGATTTGAGACTACTCTGCACCAAAATACACCCTTCAGTGGAATCAAGCAATCTAACACCCAATCTATCTAAATGATGCACCTCACCAACTCTAATGCCTTCGGCTCAAATAATATGACCCATAAAAGCAACTGTACTTAACCAAAATTCACACTTGTTAAATTTGGCGTAAAATTGATGGTCTTTAAGAGTTTGCAAGATAATTCGAAGATGATCCGCATGATCATCCTCACTTTTGGAGTACACAATAATATAATCTATGAATACTATGAAAAAATATCAAGATATTGTTTGAACACTCGATTCATGAGGTCCATGATAGTTGCAGGAGCATTAGTTAGCCCGAAAGACATGACAAGAAACTTGAAATGACCATAACAAGTTCGGAAAGCTGTCTTTGGAATGTCACACTCCCTAACTTTAAGTTGATGATATTCAGATCTAAGGTCTATCTTCGAGAAGTGACTTGCACCTTGCAATTGATCAAACAAGTCATCAATTCTCGGAAAAGGGTATTTTTTTATAATGATTTTATTAAGCTGATGATAGTCAATGCACATACGTAAAGAACCATTTTTCTTTCATACGAACAAGACAAGTGTTCCCCAAACAGAAACGCTGGGCCTTATAAGACCTTTATTTGAAGATCTTTGAGTTTCTCTTTCAACTCTTTAAGTTCTACGGGTGCCATACGATATGGGGGAATAGAAATAGGTTGTGTATCGAGAAAAAGATCATTCCAGAATTCTATCTCTCTAACGGGAGGTACCCCTAGGAGGTCTTCTAGAAAGACATCGAGAAACTCATTAACTATAATGAGTGACTGAATAGTTGGAGCCTCAGACTTGGTGTCTTTAACTTGGACTAGGTAATAGATGTAACCTTTGGATATCAACTTTCTTACCTTAAGATAAGATATGAAATGACTTTTGGGAAGTACAAAACTTCCGAACCACTCAAAGACTGGCTCATCAGGAAACTAAAACTTAACCACACGGGTGCGATAGTGTATAGATGTAAGACCCCACAAAATTATTGCGTTCGAATTCTACTCATTTGGCTTTACAAGCCTCAAGACTTAGAAATTTTCATAAGTGTTCAACACTTAGTCTCATTTTAGACCTCCAAACTTTGGGTAATTATTTAACGACCTTCCCGACCTTCATTTTATGATTTTGAAGTTGTGTTGCAAAGGGGCAAGGCTGTAGTACACCCCGCGTGAGTTTCTAAATTTTTGAAACCCGTTTAGGATTTGTTTGGATTTTGAAATAGTAGCATCGGGCGATCTGCAGGCACCGCCCACCTATAGCAGTGCTATAAGGCAGGCGCCGCCTGGTCTACCATGGTGCACTAGAACATGCGTCGCCTACTAACTTTGGTGGTCCACCTAGTTTCAGTATTTCACCTCCGAGTTTTAAAGGGTATTTTAGACATTTTCCCTACCCTATATGTAGTCTTAAACATGGGATTTGAGTCCAAAATCACCAAAATATACTAGTTTTGTTGAATTACTCTCAAGAACAACCAAGAGCAAGTCTTGGGTTCAATTGAGGGTTTCCAATTCCATGCTTATTTATCTAAAATCTTCACGGATTATTATTCTAAGGTATACGTAGTGTTCATCTATGGATTCAATTCGTTTATTGGGCTCAAGAATCATTCTTTTAAATGTTATTTTGTAAATTTTTTGTGGTGATATGAGCATGTACTTGGTGATGATTGTTGATTATATTTCAAGATGATGTTTAAGAATGTTTTTATAGAATATATATGGTCGTTAGTTGAAGAACATCAACTTTAGGTGGTTTGATATAATGCAAGTATGAATTCGACCTATGCCTTATAGAATGCATGCATGGTGTTTGATAAAATTCCTAGGATGCTAGAAATTGATATTTACATGATTTCCTGATATCCAAATGACAAGTCCATGCTAGCTATACATTTTAATATGAGTTTCTATGCTATTTATGTGTTTTTATTGTTGTGGCATGAAACATGTATGATAACGGAGATATAAAATTTGTACACGAAATATATCAATGCTTTCCCTACAGTGTTAGAGATGTTGAATAAACCCATGAAGAATATTATCCCCTACTTATGATATTGTGAATTGTGGACTCAACTATTATAATCCAGTCATGTCATGTGTGTCAATTTCCTTCTATCGAGTCCTGGGGGTATTCATACCCAAACACTATAGCTGTGTGCCTAGAGCTATATCATGTTACCACGACACTTTCAGTCAAGCTGCAATTCAGTAAAATTTAGTCAGTCATGTGACTCAGGAAATCTTATAAATCTCATGATCTCAGTAAATCATCAGATAGTAGTACCATTCTATCAGTCAACAGGATTTAGTTATTCAGTCCATGCATAATCAAGTTAGACCATGTTCAGTCATTTCAGATGGTAGTAGAAGTTAGTACCGAGCGAACCCAAGGATGGGAACTCACCTGTCAGTTTAGGGTGTGATTCTTAGCAGTCATCCTCACGTTCCACAACTACGTAGCCACGTAGGTTGAGACATCTTAACCTATCATATTAGGTTTGATGAGGTGGATTAACCTATCAGTTTAGGGATCCCACCATTCTTATTTGAGTACCTACCAAATAAGGGTCACCATAACTTGTCTATACTAGTGGTGCGGTATTGACACCCTTCCAGTCAAGGCAGAGATTGGACCTAGCTTAGCCATAATGGCAGGTATGAGGCATGTTGGTTAAACAACTATCTCCCATAGTTTTAGTATCAGTCTCAGTAAAAAAACTCAGATAGTTCTTCAGATTTCAGTATACCAGGAATATTAGATACAATCAATTTTAGTTATAGTACGGAACTCAGATAGTTCCATCAGATCCAGGACTATCAGTCACAGTCCCTCATGCTATCAGAACTATAGTTTTAGTCACGACAGTTATCAGTAAAACATGTATTAGCGTACGGATCTAGATATCATGAAATCATGATTTCAGTGACTATGTAGGCATGTTTGTACTCTTACGTTCATATCAGTCAATCAGTTAGCATCGTTCATGCATGTAAACCACTTTACATTAGCTTACCTCACTCGTATACTCAGTACTCTAGTTATACTGATGCATTTGAGTTATGGTGCTTTCTTTTCATGTTACACCATAGGTTCAGAGACACGAGCTCCAGATCAGCAGTAGCAGTAGCATTTCCAGTTGTAGAGATTTAGTGAGTCCTCATTCATTCGAGGACAATATGATTTGATTTATTCATTATTATTTTACTCAGTTATCAGTTTACAGAGTTAGTTGGAGACATATTTCTTTAACTCCTTATTCAGATAGTACTTAGAGGCTTTCATATTTACTTTCAGATTTAGCTATCAGATTCCGTATTCAGATTCATATTCAGTCATTTTGGGTGTTCATTACCCCATGGATGTTATGATATTTGTTCAATTAAACCTTATGGCCTACATGTTCAGGTTTTCTGCATATTATATCTGTATATTATGCAGTGTACAGGTACATATATCAGTCATGGGTTACCTTGTGGTCCCTCAGGGTCATAATCACTGTGTAGCATTTTGATTCAGCAAATCGGGGCGTTACAAACTTGGTATCAGAGCCTAAGGTTCAATAGAGTTCTAGGAAGTATGAAAGCAACATCTAGTAGAGTCTTTTACATGGATATGTTGTGCGCCACAGTTATGTATAGGAGGCTATAAGATGTTTTAGGAATAGGTTTCCTTATTTTAGTATTCATGTAATGATAGTGAACATAATCTCAAGTTACAATCCCAATCTAATCTGTTCTTCTCTTGTTTCAGAATATGGCCCCAAAGAGAAGAAACCAGCCAGCTCCTCAGCCCGAAGATTCTTTGGGCGAATATATTTCTCATGCGGAGTTTAGAATCGCATTCAACACACTTGTTCAGTCTGTGGCTACCCAAAATGAACGGCCACCAGTTATTTCGGCCAATCCAGAGGCCATTTCCCCAACATCCAGGATTCTAGAATTTACCCAAATGAACCCTCCATCTTTCTTCGGTGTTTAAGTCTGATGAAGACCCACAAGAGATCATTGACCAAGTCCAGAAGGTCATTGACATCATGGGATTTACGTCTATTCAGAGTGCTGAGTTAGCCGCATATCAGTTGAAAGATGTGGCTCACACTTGGTACAAATAGTGGAAATCCGAGAGGGTAGATGATGCAGGTCCTATTGGGTGGGAGAAATTTGTCACAGCTTTCTTAGACAGATTCTTTCCCCAAGAGTTGAGGGAGGCCAAATGTAACGCCCCAAAAAATGGGTCCCGGAGCATCACACGGTGCATGAGGCTACGAGTATCCCCAAGCTAACCTTTTGAGCCATTTTTATTTATTTCAACACAAATCAACGAGGTTTCCATAAATAATCCTCAAATATCAACAGAGTAATCATCATCCAAGAATAAAAGAATTTCAGAAAGATAACGAAATACGAATTATTAGTCAACTCCCAACATCTATACTAGTCTGACAAGCCTTAAAGAAAATCAATAAAACCAGTGAGCCATTGAGACATGCCCCAACTGACTCATACTCAGTTATCAAATGTAAACAATTTCATGAAACCAACATCAGATATCACGTCCTTGGAACATGAGGACTCACCACAACAGAGGATGTAGAATAGCGTGCCCGAAGAATCACTGTCGAACCTAGAACTGAGCACCTGAACCTACATTCCAAGAAAATACATCCCACATCCGAAGATGTGGGTCAGTACTATGGAAAGGAACCGAGTATATGGGGGTGTATCCAGTTGTATAAACATCATCATCATAAATATTTATAAGAAATATGCAGGATGTATGAAAGACTCATATAGCCCGAAGAAAATTATTATAATCAAGAGAGGATGAAATAAGTACAATAACACATGTGAATCATTATATAATTTGTCAATCACTTTCAGTTTATCAAGAATATCAATTATCATAATGTAAATATCATTTAAATCTTTCGAAAGAATAACCTTCACAATTCCACTTTTAATACTTCACCATTCACCATAGACACAAGGAAACACACACACACTGGGAGATCCTATAGCCGACATAAACCATGTGAGCTACATGGAGTCCAACGTACAACCCACGTTGGGGAGAGCCATCCTATCCTTGCCATCAGAGTAGGACTATCGATATTAAGTCCACACAAACTAGTGATCACTATATAAATCAGCCTCAGGTTCACTCCTACGGGGGCATGTAGTTCTAGGGAAGTAAGGTCGCTTTATACCTCCCACTCGGTGCTAAAGATTTCTCCCAGACAGCTCAGATTATTTCAAAGACAATCCACAACAAAATAATTTCAGTAATATATAAATATACATCTGGAGCCATTATGCTTCCCATCTATCAAAATCAACCACGTTGTGGATTTCTTTGACACTCGAGTTCATAACAACTCCATTAAGACCAAAAGGTCAAATCATTCAAAATATCTCAAATATTTAACATCAACGTGCTTATAACACACACTTTCTAAAAAAACACAATTTCCAATGGGAATTCACGACCCAAATTTCAAAATCATGATAAATATCGTTCAAGATTCATGCTTTATATCTCCACACATGTAAATTCATCTTTCAAAATCATAAACATCAATATTTCATAATAATCATCATAAGATATGGGTTCATGCTTCAAATTCATAAAAATCAAATAAAAATCATTCCTTTGTAAAGAAAATTACTTTTGGGCATAAGAACGAAAGAGAATTCTTGTTGAAAACCCCCACATACCTTGAATGATAAACTTTACATCGATACTCATTTTTGAGATGTTAATCGTGCCTTTGAATGATGTTTCTTGGAGTTATTGAACTAGGAACTTGGAATCTTGAATAAATTTGCAGAATTAATGGTGAACTTTGGAGGTTCTAGAAGTTGGATGTAGGAGTTTAGGATTTTCTTTCTGAGGGAATTTGATGAAATATAACATATAATTCTTCTAATAGGCTTTAATATAGGGTTTGGATGGATTTTGGATGAGGGGGAATGACTAATTCCCCTAAAAATCAAAAAATTCTTGAATCTGTCCTTTGGTGGACTGTTTTGATAGTCTGAAGTAGATCAACCATAACGTTTTACTCCTATATCCAAATTGGATGAAACCAATTTCATTAGAAAGAGGACTCTCATATATTTCCATTGATATATAGTATCTCACCTAGATCATTGTGTATGAGGAGTTATGATCGTTTGAAGTTGACCCAAAAATTCACTTTTTATAGGTTGAAGTAGATCGACCATAACTTTTTTCTCCGATAGACAAATTGGATGAAACCAATTTCATTGGAAAGAGGACTCGTAGAGATTTCCGTTGATATTTAGTAGATCACCTATATCATTATGTAGAATGAGTTATGGTCATTTAAAGTTGGAGAAAAAATACGCCAGGCCTCAGTACTTTTTCCTGCAAGTTTTACTGTTCACTACTATTCACAGTTCGATCGGAATGTTCATAACTCGTCGCTCGGGTGTCCGTTTTGGATCATCCATATATCATTGGAAAGATTATTCGATATTCTACGCAATGGTGGGTTATAATCTAAGACATTCTACACGAAAAATTTATAATTCATTCTAGAATATAGAACCTAACATGTTTACGCACAAAATTTCAATGAAAAATTTCCCGGGGTATTACATCATCCCTCCTTGGAAACATTCATCCTCGAATGAAGATAGATATGCCAAGATTAGATAGGGAATAGAGCATATAGCTGAAACCATTCGTTAGACTCATCACCACATCGTTTCTCACTCCGAATGCAACATAGAATGCATAAATTCAAGAAACTACAGCTGAACACATAATAAATGACAGCTGAACTGCTGCAACTTTTATTAAAAGTGTATGATTTAGGAAAGAACAGTACCTTCGGCTTGATCAAAGTTTGCGGAAAATAGGTGCGGGTACTAGGATCGTATATCCGCCTCAGCTTCCCAAGTTGCACCCTCAACAGATTGGTTTCGCCATAACACTTTGACCAAGGGAACTTCTTTGTTCCTTAGTCTTCGGACACTGAAATCAAGAATCTCATCAAAAGAAAGATTTTCTTGAATGTCAGCACTCACAGAGGAATCCATTACCACAACATCGCTAATATGCTTTCAAAGCATGGAGACATGGAATATTGGATAAACAGAGGACAACTCGGTAGACAACTCGACCTCATAAGCTACCTTACCCACATGACTAAGAATTTTGTAAGGACCAACATAGCGGGGACTAAACTTCCACTTCTTTTAGAATCTCTTTACCCCCATCATAGGAGAAATTTTTAGATACACTAGGTCACCAACTTCAAACTCAAGGTCTCTCCTTCTAACATCCGCATATGACTTCTGACTACTCTGCGTAGTTTTCAACCTTTCCCTAATCAACTTAACTTTTTCCATAGCCTCAAATACCAAATTAGGACCACTCACAGCCGCTTCACCCACCTCGAACAAACCTATGGGTGATCTATACTTCCTCCCATATAAGGCTCCAAATGGATCCATGCCAATACTAGAGTGGAAACTGTTATTGTAAGCAAACTCTATCAACGGTAAGTGATCATTCCAAATTCCCTTAAAGTCAACTGCACAAGCTCTCAACCTATCATCTAAGGTCTGGATGGTCCGCTCAGCTTGAACATCGGTCTGCGGATGAAAAGAAGAACTCAAAAGCACTTGGGTACCAAGACCCTTCTGAAAAGCTTTCCAAAATTGCAAAGTGAACTGAGTACCCCTATCCGAAATGATAGACAAGGGAACTCCATACAGTGTGACTAGCTCTCGGATATACAATCTAGCGTATTCCTCAGTAGTATATGAAGTATGAACTGCAAGAAATAAGCAGACTTAGTCAACCTATCAACCACAACCCAAATGGAATCATGATGGCGTCGGGAAGGAGGTAAACCAATCATGAAGTCCATATTTATCTCTTCCTACTTCTAGGTAGGAATACTAAAATCTTGCATCATACCAATAGGTCTTTGGTGTTCAACTATAACCTATTGGTATATTGCACACTTAGCTACAAACGCTGCTATATCTTTCTTCATGCCACTCCACCAATAGATTTCTCGCAAGTCTCGGTACATCTTGGGGGCACCAGGATGAATAGAATATTGCGCCCCATGCGCTTCAACAATAATCCTCTATCTCAGATCATCAACATTTGGGACACACAATCTACCCTGCAATCTCAACACATCATCTTCTCCTTGGGAGAAAACCTCTACTTTTTGGTCCTTGACTGACTCCTTTAGTCTGACCAAACTAGCATCTAAGTATTGCTTTTCCTTCACTTCCAAAACCAAGGAGGATTCGGAACTACTTTGAACCCCTATACTACCTTCAGCAGAGTCAAATAACCTAACCTTCAATCTAGGCAAATGATGTACATCATGAGCCAACTCTTTCTTACCTTTTACCACATGCGAAACACTACCCATAGATGCTCTACTTAGGGCATCCGCCACAACATTGGCCTTGCCCGGATGGTACAACACACTCATATCATAGTCCTTTAACAATTCTAACCATCGTCTCTACCTAAGATTCAATTCTTTCTGGGTAAACACATACTGCAGGCTCTTATGATTAGTGAAAACATCAACATAGACACCATACAAATAGTGTCTCTAGATTTTCAGAGCAAACACAACAGCAGCCAACTCAAGGTCATGGGTGGGGTAATTTTTTCTCATGGGGTTTCAACTGTCTAGAAGCATAAGCTATCACCTTACCCTTCTGCATCAATATGCAACCCAACCCAACTCTCAAAGCATCAAAGTACACCACAAAACCATCAATACCATCAGGCAAAGTCAAAACAGGGGCTGAAGTGAGTCGAGTCTTCAACTCTTGAAAACACTTCTCACAAGATTTGGACCACAAGAACTTCACTTTCTTTTGGGTCAATCGAGTCATTGGAGACACTATAGAGGAGAAACCCTCAAAAAAACGACGGTAATAGCCATCTAAACCTAAGAAACTTTGGATATCAGTCAGAGAAATAGGTCTAGACCAATTTCTAACTACTTCGGTCTTTTGGGGATCAACTCTAATACCCTCGAAAGAAATGATATGACCCATAAAAGCAACTGACCTTAGCCAAAACTCACACTTACTGAACTTGACCAATAACTTGTGATCTCTAAGGGTTTACAAGACAGTTTGGAGATGATCAGAATGTTCATCCTCACACGGGAGTACACCAGTATATCATCGATGAACACTATGACAAACATATCCAGATATGGTTAGAACACTCGATTCATGAGGTCCATGAAAGATGCTGGGGCATTAGTTAAACCGAAAGACATAACAAAAAACTCAAAATGGCCATAACGAGTTTGAAAAGTGGTTTTCGGGATGTCACACTCCTTAACTTTGAGTTGATGATAGCCGAAATGAAGGTCTATCTTTGAGAAATAACTTGCACTTTGCAATTGGTCAAATAAATCATCTATTCTCGAATGAGGGTACTTAATTTTGATGGTGACTTTATTCAGTTGGCGGTAATCAATGCACATATGCAAAGAGCCATCTTTCTTTCTCACAAACAACATAGGAGCACCCTAAGGAGAAATACTGGGCCTTATGAAACCCTTATCTAGTAGATCTTTGAGTTGCTCTTTCAACTTCTTAAGTTCTGCAGGAGCCATATGGTAAGAAGGAATAAAAATGGGCTGAGTATTGGGAAGAAGATCAATCCCGAACTCTATCTCTCTATCAGGAGGTATCCTTGGGAGATCATCCGAAAAGACATCAAAAAAATCATTGACAAAGTTAATAGACTGGAGAGTTGGAGTCTCAGACTTAGTGTCTTTGACTCTAACTAAATGGTAAATACACCCCTTGGAAATAAGCTTTCTAGCTTTGAGGTAAGAGATAAAATGACTCTTGGGTGACACAAAATTCCCAGACCACTCAAACACGGATGCACCCAAAAATTGAAACTTGACCACTCGGGTCCGACAATCAATAGAGGCATAAGAAGAATACAACCAGTCCATACCCAGAATCACATCAAAATCTACCATGTGCAACTCAATAAGATCAGGAAATAAGACTCTATGAAGAACGGTAGTAGGACATTTTTTATACACTTTTTGGGCAACAATCGAATCACCTACTGGGGTAGAAACTAGGATAGGCTCAGGAGTAATCTCAGGACTCATTTCAAAATTCACAGCAATCAAAAGTGTAACATATGAGAAACTGGATCCAGGATCCAACCAAGCACACATATCAAACTGAAATATATGAAGCATACCAGTAAAAACATCGGCAGAGTCCTCCTATTTCTGGGGGGACGGTAAAGCATAGAATCTATTCTGGCACTGCCCGTCAGCATTGCTAGAAGAGGCGCCCTAAGCTGGGGCTGGGCGAGTTGCTAGAACTAGAGCACTAATAGTTTGAGTCCGGGACTGAGGGCGATAGTCACGACACCTTTGTCCATCCTGTGGACAATATCTAACTCTGTGACCCATGTCACCACACCGGAAACAACCCCTCTTCTCACCCCAACACTCACCCGAATGAGCCCTACCACACTTAGGACACAGGGGACGATTTGGCTTACGGCCAGCACTGTACTGGGACCTGGATGCATATGACCTGCTACCTTGCTCCTGCCTACCCCTAGGCATGGGAGCACTAGCAGATGATGGTGCTGGCATAGATGAATGATCCTGATACTAAGGGCGACTCCCTCCCTATGATCTAGTTTGACCTTGTTCATACTGCTCGGACCTAGCTCTCTAATTCCCTCTCATTCTATCTCTCTCCTTAATTTTGTCTGCCTCAATCTATTGGGCATGAGTCATTAGCCTAGAAAGATTTATCTCACTATTCAGCATAGCAGACCTACACTCCTTAACCACATAACTAGACACTCCATCATAAACTTACTCATACTAGCCAGATTATCAGCCACTAAGTCAGGAGCATACTTGGCCAACTAATTGAACTTAAGACAGTACTCCCTAACAGTCATAGAGCCCTGTTGCAGGTTTATAAACTCTTCCACCTTTACCTCCCTCATCTCCAAAGGGAAAAGCTTATCCAGGAATGCATTCTGGAACTCTTGCCAAGTTGTAGGGATAGCTCCCTCACCTCTACCTTTCCTCCAAGAAACAACCCAGTCATAAGCAAGGTCTTTCAACCTATACGTAGCCAACTCCACACTATGTTCCTCAGATACATGTATCACCTGAGTAATCTTCCGCACCTTCTCTAAAAACAACCATGGATCCTTATCATACTTGGACCCATAGAATTTTGCGGATTCATCCACATAAAGTCATGGATCTTGGCAACAGATGAATCATCTCCCGAATGCTATGGATCCAGGGTCGGGTTGGCCTGAACATTTGCAGTAACAGCTTAGGCCAGCGCTTGAAAGGCTGCCCAAAATTCAGCATGAGACACATTTTCATTTAATAGGTCAGCAGGTTGAGGTTGCTGACCATCATGATTTATTCTCACTCGATATGGAGTCATATTTCTGAAAGAGGAGAGCATGAATCAATAGCAGAGAGAGACACTTTAAGCATGATAGACTTCTAAAAAAAAGAATCACACTTTTTCCTAAAACATCTTGTAGCCTCTTGCTCATAGATGTGGCTTGCTACACACCGATGATCAAGACTCTACTTTACGCGGCTTGTTAGACTCCCTAGGACACCTTAAAACCTTAGGCTCTGATACCATGTTTGTAACGCCCTGAAAAATGGGTCCCGGAGCGTCACACGGTGGTTGAGGCTACGAGTAGCCCCAAGCTAACCCTTTGAGCCATTTTCATTCAGTTCAACACAAATCAATGGGGTTTCCATAAATAACCCTCAAATATCAACAGAGTAATCATCATCTAAAAATAAAAGAATTTCAGAAAGATAACAAAATATGACTTATTAGTCAACTCCCAACATCTATACTAGTTTGACAAGCCTCTAAGAAAATCAATAAAACCAGTGAGCCATTGAGACATGCCCCAATGACTCATACTCAGTTATCAAATGTAAATGATTCCATGAAACCAACATCAGACATCACATCCTAGGAACATGAGGACTCACCACAACAGAGAATGTAGAATAGCATGCCTAAAGAATCAATGTAGAATAGCGTGCCTAAAGAATCATTGTCGAACCTAGAACTGAGCACCTGAACCTACATTCCAAGAAAATGCAGCCCACATCCAAAGATGTGGGTCAGTACTATTGAAAGGAATCGAGTATATGTGGGTGTATGCAGTTCTATAAACATTATTATCATAAAATTTATAAGAAATATGCAGGATGTATGAAAGACTCACATAGCCCGAAGAAAATCATCATAATCATGAGAGGATGAAATAAGTACAATAACACATGTGAGTCATCATATAATTTGTCAATCACTTTTAGTTTATCAAGAATATCAATTCTTATAATGTAAATATCATTTAAATCTTTTGAAAGAATAACCTTCACAATTCCACTTTCAAATCACTTCACCATTTACCAAAGAAACAAGGAAACACACACACACTGCGAGATCCTATAACCGACATAAACCATGTGAGCTACATGGAGTCCAACTTATAACCCACGTTGGGGAGAGCCATCCTATCCTTGCCATCAGAGTAGGACTATCGATATTAAATCCACACAAACTAGTGATCACTATATAAATTAGCCTCAGGTTCACTCCTACGGGGGCATATAGTTCTAGGGAAGTAAGGTCGCTTTATACCTCCCACTCGGTGCTAAAGATTTCTCCTAGACTTAGCTCAGATCATTTCAAAGACAATCCATAACAAAATAATTTTAGTAATA